>NW_023045177.1:0-43787 GCF_011762505.2 Arvicanthis niloticus | reverse complement strand
TTCTCTTCACTCCTCTCTCTGGATGGGCCTTCTGTTCGGCTTCTCTCTCTGATGCTCTTCTGTTCTTTTCATCTCTCTTGATGCCTTGTGTCCTCTCCCTCTCTTGATGCCCTTCTATCCTCTCTTCTCTCTATAGCCCTTCTGTTCCTCCTCTCTCAGATGCCCGTATGTTCTCTCCTCTCTATGTAGGCCACTTCTGTCCTCTCCTCCTCTGATGTCCTTCTGTCTTCTCCTTTCTTTGGATGCCCTTCTGTTCTCTCCTCTCTTTGATGCCCTTCTGTTCTCTTTCTCTCATGCTCCTTCTGTTCGCCACCCTCTTCAATGACCTTTCTGTCTCTCCTCTCTTGGATGCCCTTCTGTTCTCATCCTCTTTTTGGATTGCCTTATGTGTTCTCTCCTCTCTCCTGTTTGCCTTCATTTCCTCTCCTTTCTCTGGATGCCCTTCTGTCTTTTCCTCTGTCTCGATGCCCTTTCTTGTTCCTCTCCTCTCACTCGATCTCTTCTGTTCTCACCTCTCTGTGGATGCCTTTCTCTCCTTCTCTTTCTGAGGTCCTTCTTTCTCCTCCTTTCTCTTATGCCCTTCTTTACTCTCCTCTCTATGGCTGCCCTTCTGTCTCTTCTCTCTCTGTGATGCCTTTCTGTACTCTCCTCTTTCCAGATGCCTTCCTTTCTCTCTCCTTCTGGATGCCCTTCTGTATTCTCCTCTCTCTGGACGCCCTACTGGCTCTCCTCTATCTGGATGCCCTTCTGTCTTCTCTTCTCTATGGATGTCATTTTGTTTTCCCCTTCCTTTCTCGATGCCCTTCTGTTCTCCTCTTTCTCTAGATGGCCTTCTGTCTTCTCCACGCTCTGGATGCTTTTCTGTTCTCTCCTCTCTCTGGATGGACTTCTCTCCTATTCTCTCTCTGGATGCTCTTCTGTTCTCTCATCTCTCTGGATGCCCTGTGTCCTCTCCCCTCTCTGGATGCCCTTCTGTCCTCTCTTCTCTCTATATGCCCTTCTGTTCCCTCCTCTCTCCGGATGTCCTTCCTGTTCTCTCCTCTCTAATGTAGGCCCTTCTGTCCTCTCGTCTCTCTGGATACCCTTCGTCTTCTCCTTTCTCTGGAGCCCTTCTTTTCTCTCCTCTCGCTGGATGGTCTTCTGTCCTCTAATCTCTCTGGATGCCCTTCTGTCCTCTTCTCTCTCTGAATTCCCTTCTTTCTTTTTTTCTCTCTGGATGACCTTACTGTTCTTCTCTCTCTCTAGATGCCCATCTGTTTCTCGTCCTCTCTCCGGATTCCCTTCTGTCCTCTCCTCTCTCTTATCTTTTCCCTGTCTTTTTCTTCTCTCTGGATGACCTTCCGTTTGCTCCTCTCTCTACTGCCCTTCTGTCTCTCTTCTCTCTGGATGCCCCTCTGTCTTTTCGTCTTTATGGATGACCTTCTTTTGTCTCCTCTCTCTGGATGACATTTTCTCTCCTTATCCAATATGCCCTTCTGTCTTCTCCTCTCTCTCTGGATGCCCTTCTATTTTCTTTCTATCTGGATGCCCTTCTGTTGTATCCTCTCTCTAGATTCTGTTCTGTCCTCTCATCCCTCTATAGCACTTCTGTTCCCTTCACTCTCTGGATGATCTTCTGTTCCTCATCTCTGTGGATGCTGTTCTTTCTCTATCTCTTCTGGAAGATCCTTCTGTTCTTCATATCTCTGGATGCCCTTCTGTCTCTACTCTCTCTGGATGCCTTCTGTTCTCTCTCTCTCACGATGCCCTTCTGTCCCTCCTCCATCTGTATCCTTTTCTGCTTCTCTCTCTGGATGCCCTCTTTTCTCTCTCTCTGGATGTCCTTTATCTCCTCTCTCTGGATGATCTTCTTCTCCTCTCTCTTGGATGCACTTATGTTCTCTCCTCTCTCTTGATGCCCTTCTGTCTTTTCCCCTCTCTGGATCCCTTCTGTCCTCTCCTCTCTCTGGATGCCCTTCAGTTCCTCCTCTCTCGATGGCTTCTGTCCTCTTCTCTCTCTGGAATTCCTTCTGTTCTCTAATATCTCTTTTTGCCTTTCTGTTCTCTTATCTCTATGGAGGCTCTCCTGTACTCCCATATCTCTGGATGCCCTTCTGTTCTCTTCCTCTCTCTGATGATCTGTCTTCTCCTCTCTCTTGATGCACTTATTTTCTCTCTTCTCTCTGGATGATTTTTCTGTTCTCTTTCCAGCCTCAGGATGCCCTTCTGCCCGCCCTTTCTCCGGATGCATTTGTTCTCTCCTCTCTTCCAGATATCCTTTGTCCTCTCCTCTCTCTGTATTCCCTTCTGTTTTTTTCTTCTCTCGATGACTTCTGTTGTCTCTTCTCTCTGGATGACCTTCTGTACTCTCCTTTATCCCGATGCCTTCTGTCTTCTCTTTTTTTCTTGATGCCTTTTCTTCATTCGTCTCTCTGAATGCCCTTCTGTCCTTTCTTTCTCTGAATGCCCTTCTGTTTTCACCTCTCTATGGATGCTCTTCTGTCTTCCTCCTCTCTCTACATGCCGTTCTGTCCTCTCCCCTCAGGATGCCCGTCTGTACCTTTCTGTCTCTGGATTATCTTCTGTTCGCTCATCTCTTGGATGCGCTTCGTTCTCATCCTCCTTCTGATGCCCTTCTGTCTTTTCGCTATGGATGACCTACTTTTGTCTCCTCTCTCTGGATGCCCTTTCTGTCCTCTCCTCTCTTGGATGCCCTTCTGTCCTCTTCTGTCTCTGGATTCCCTTCTGTCCTCTAAGCTCTCTGGTTGCCTTCATGTTCTCTTCTCTCTACGCAGCTCTCCTGTACTCCTCATCTCTCTGGGGGCCCTTCTGTCTTCTCCTCTCTCTGGATGTCCTGGTTTTCTCTTCTCTCTGGATGCCCTTCTGTAATCTCCTCTCTCTGGATGCATTCTGTCTTGTCCTCTCTCTGATGCACTTCTATTTGCTCCTATCTCTGGATGCCCTTCTGTATTCTCCTCGCTCTGGATGCCATTCTGTCCTCTGTTCTCTCTGGATTCCCTTCTGTCCTCTATTCTCTATTTTTGCATTTCTGTTCCTCTTCTCTCTAGGAGGCTCTCCTGTACTCTCATCTCTCTGGATGCCCTCCTGTTCTTCTCCTCCCTCTGGATGCCCTTCTGTCTTCTCCACACTCTGGATGCTCATTCTTTTCTCTCCTGTCTCTGGATGGCCCTTCTGTTCTATCTTCGTTCCAGATGCACTTCTGTCTTCTCTACTCTCTGGATGCCCTTCTATTTTCTCCACTCTCTGGATGCTCATCTCTCTCTCTTGTCTCTGATTGTTCTGTCTCTCTCTCTCTGGATGCCTTCTGTCTCCTCTCTCTACTCTGTCCTCTCCTCAGTCTGTATGCCATTCTGTTTTGCTCCTCTCTCTGATACCCTTCTGTTCTCTTCTCTCTGGATGTCCTTTGTATGCCATCTCTGGATTTGTCTTCTCCTCTCTGGATGCCCTCTTCTTTTCTCTTCTCCTCTCTTTCCTCGGATGCCCTTTGTCTCTAATCTGGATATCTCCCTCTCTCGCCCTGATGATCCCTGTCTTCCCTCTCTCTCTGGCTGCCGATTTCCTCTACTTTAACCTTTTCTTTTCCTTCCTCTCTTTCCTCCTGGAATCCTCTCTTTCCTCTCTTTGCTCTCTTGGATACCTATCCTCTCTCTGTCCTCTTATGTTCCCTTCTTTCCTTCCTTCTTCCTCTCTATCTCTGATTCTCTCTCTCTCTCTCTGGATATCTACCTCTCCTCTCTTTGCTGCCTTTCTGTCTTCTCCTCTTTTTGGATGCCCTTCTGTCCTCTCCTCTCTCTGGATGCCCTTCTGTTCTCTCCTCTCTCTTGATGCCCTTCTGTCCTCGCCTCTCTCTGGATTTCCTTCTGTACTCTCCTCTCTCTGGATGCCCTTCTGTCCTTACCTATCTCTGGATCCCTTCTGTCCTCTACTCTCTCTGTTTACCTTTCTGTTCTCTTCTCTCTATGGAAGCTCTCCTGTATTCTCATTGCTCTGGATGTCCTTCTGTCTTCTCCTCTTTCTGTATGCCCTTCTGTATTCTCCTCTTTTGGATGCCCTTCTGTTCTCTTCTCTCTGGATGCCCTTCTGTGCTCACCTCTCTCTGAATGTCTTCTGTCTTCTCCTCTCTCTGGATGCACTTCTGTCTCCCCTCTCTCTGGATGCTCTTCTGTCCACTCCTCTCTCTGGGATGCCCTTCTGTTTTCTCATCTCTCTGTATCCCTTCTTTCTTCTAATCTCTCTGGTTGCCTTTCTGTTCTCTTCTCTCTATGGATGCTCTCATGTACTCTCATCATTCTGGTGCCTTTTGTTCTCTCATCTCTCCGGATGATCTTCTCTCTTCTCCTCTGTCTGAACACCCTTCGGTATACTCCTCTCTCTGGAGGAAACTTCTTCCTCTCCTATCATACGATGCCCTTCTGTTCCCTTCTCTCCACCAATGCCCTTCTGTTTTCTCCGCTTTCTAAATGCCCCTGTGTTCTCTGCTCTCTCTAGGTGCCCTTCTGTCCTTTCCAAACTCTGGTGCCCTTCAGTTCACTTTCTCCCCTGGATGCCCTTGTGTCCTCTCCCCTCTCCGAATGCCCTTTGGTCCTCTCTCCTCTCTGGATGCCCTTCTGTCCCTGTCCTCTTTCTGGATGCCCTTCTTTTCTCTCTTCTCTCTGGATTCCCTTCTGTCATTTTTTCTCTCTGGATGCCCTTCTTTTCTCTCCTATCTCTGGATTCCCTTTTGTCTTTTCTTCTCTCTGGATGCCCTTCTCTATTCTCTTCTCTCTAGATAACATTCTGACTTCTATTCTCTCTGTATGCCCTTCTGTTCTCTTTGTCCTAGACTACCAGATACCTTCTGTTCTCTCCTCTCTCTAGATGCGCTTCTGTCTTCTCCTCTGTCTGGATGGCTTTCTGTTCTCTCCTCTCTCTGGATCCTTCTGTACTCTCCTCTTTTGGATGCCCTTCTGTTTCTCCTCTTATCTCTGGATGCCCTTGTGTCCTCTTCTCTCTCTGATGCCCTTCTGTCCTTCCTCTGGATGCCCTTCTCTTCCTTTTTATTTCTGGATGCCCTTCTATCCACTTCTCTCTCTCTGGATGCCTTCTGTCTTTCCTCTCTCTGAATGCCCTTTTGTTCTTTTCTCTCTCTGGTTTCCATTATGTCTTCTCCTCTCTCTGGTTGCACTTCTGTTTCTCTTCCTCTTTCTGGATGCCCTTCTCTTCTCTCTCTCTCCGGATGCCCTCTGTCTTCTCCTCTCTCTACATGACATTCTGTTCTCTCATCCGTCAGCATGCCCTTCTATAGCTATCTTTCTCTGATGATCTTTGGTTCACTCATCTCTGTGGATGCGCTTCTGTTCTCTCCTCTCTCTGGATGCCCTTCTGTCTTTTCATCCCTATGATGACCTTCTTTTTTTCCTCTCTCTGGTTGCCCTTTCTGTCCTCTCCTCTCTTACATACCATTCTGTCCTCTTCTCTCTCTGGATTCCCTTCTGTCCTCTCAACTCTCTGGTTGCCTTACTGTTCTCTTCTCTCTATGGAGGCTCTCCTGTATTCTCATCTCTCTGGATGCCCTTCTGTTCTCTCTTCTCTCTGGATGCCCTTCTGTCTTCTCCTCTCTATGGATGCCCTTCTGCTCTCTCCTCTGACTGGATGCCCTTCTGTTCTCTCCTCTCTCTGTTTGCCCTTATTTACTCTCCTCTCTGGATGACCTTCTGTTTGCTCCTCTCTCTACATGCCCTTCTGTTCTTTCCTCTCTCTGGAAGCCCTTCTGTTCCCTCATCTCTCTGGATGCCCTTCTGTCTTTTTATCACAATGGATTACCTTCTTTTGTCTCCTCTCTCTGGATAAGAGAGATGACCTTCTTTTCTCTCCTCTATCCAGATGCCTTTCTGTCCTCTCCTCTCTATGGATGCCCTTCTGTCCTCTCCTCTCTCTGGATGTTCTTCTGTCCTATGCTCTCTCTGGATGCACTTCTTTATACTTCACACTCTGGATGCCCTTCTGTCCTCTCCTCTCTCTGGATTCCCTTCTGTCCTTTCTTCTCTCTATATGTCCTTCTGTCTCTCCTCTTACCAGACGCCCTTCTGTTCTCTCCTCTCTATGTAGGCACTTCTGTCCTCTCCTCTCTCTGGATGCCCTTCTGTCTTCTCCTTTCTCTGGATGCCATTATGTTCTCTCCTCTCACTGGATGGCCTGCTATCCTCTTATCTCTCTTGATACCCTTCTGTCTGATTCTTTCTCTAGAATCCCTTCTTTCCTCTTATCTCTCTGGATGCCCTTCTGTCTCCTCTTCTCTCTGGATGCCCTTCTGTTCTCTCCTCTCTCCAGATTCCCTTCTGTCCTCTCCTCTCTCTGTATCCCCTTCTGTCTTCTCCTCTCTCTGGTGACCTTCCGTTGGCTCCTCTCTCTACATGCCCTTCTGTTCTCTCCTCTCTCTGGAAGCCCTTCTGTTCCCTCCTCTCTCTGGATGCCCTTCTGTCTTTTCGTCTCTATGGATGACCTTCTTTTGTCTCCTCTCTCTGGATGACCTTCTTTTCTCTCCAATATCCAGATGCCCTTCTGTCTTCTCCTCTCTCTGAATGCATTCTGTTCTTTCCTCTCTCTGGATGCGCTTCAGTCCTCTCATCTCTCTGGATGTTCTTCTGTTTCATCATCTCTCAGGATGCCCTTCTGTTGGATCCTCTCTCTAGATTCTATTCTATCCTTTCATCCTTATGGATGCCCTTCTGTTCCTCACTCTCTGGTTGATCTTCTGTTAACTCATCTCTGTGGATGCCGTTCTGTTCTCTCCTCTCTCTGGAAGAACTTCTGTTCTCTCATATCTCTGGATGCCCTTGTGTCCTCTCCTCTCTCTGGATCCCCTTCTGTTCTCTCATATCTCTGGATGCCCTTGTGTCCTCTCCTCTCTCTGGATCCCCTTCTGTTCTCTCCTCTCTCTGGATGCCCTTCTTTCCTCTCTGTCTCTGGATACCCTTCTGTCTCTACTCTCTCTGGATGCCCTTCTGTTCTCTCCTCTCCTCACATGCCCTTCTGTCCTCTCCTCCATCTGTATGCGCTTCTGTCACCTTCTCTCTCTGGATGCCCTTCTGTAATCTCCTCTCTCTGGATGTTCTGTCTTCTCCTCTCTCTTGGTTACACTTATGTTCTCTCCTCTCTCTGGATGCCCTTCTGTCTTCTCCCCTCTCTGGATGCCCTTCTGTCCTCACCTCTCTCCGGATGCTTCTTTCTGTTCTCTCCTCTCTTTGATGCCCCTCTGTCCTCTTCTCTCTCTGGATTTCCTTCTGTCCTCTAATATCTCTCTTTGCTTTTCTGTTCTCTTCTCTCCATGGATGCCCCTTTGCTCTCTTTTCTCTCTGGATGCCCTTCTGTTCTCTCCTCTCTCTGGATGCTTTTCTGTCTTCTCCCCTCTCTGGATGCCCTTCTGTCCTCTTTTCTCTCTGGATGCCCTTCTGTTCTCTCCTCTCTTCGAATGCCCTTCTGTCCTCTTCTCTCTCTGGATTCCCTTCTGTCCTCTAATATCTCTCTTTGCCTTTCTGTTATCTTCTTTCTATAGAGGCTCTCCTGTACTCTCATCTCTCTGGTTGCCCTTCTGTTCTCTCCTCTCTCTACATGACCTTCTGTCCTTCTCCTCTCTTGATGCCCTTTGTTTCTTCTCCAGTCTCTGATGCCCTTCTGTCTTTTGTCTCTATGGATGACCTTTCTTTTGTCTCCTCTCTCTGGATGACCTTCTTTTCTCTCCTCTATCCAGATGCCCTTCAGTCTTCTCCTCTCTCTGGATGCTTCTGTTCTTTCCTCTCTCTGGATTCCCTTCTGTCCTCTCCTCTCTCTGGATGCCTTTCTGTCTCATCATCTCTCTGGATGCCCTTCTGTTCTCTCCTCTCTCTAGATTCTATTCTGTCCTCTCATCCCTCTGGATGCCCTTCTGTTCCCTTCTATCTCTGGATGATCTTTTGTTCCCTCATCTCTGTGGATGCCATTCTGTTCTCTCCTCTCTTTGGAAGATCTTTTGTTTGCTCATTTCTCTGAATACCCTTCTGTCCTCTCCTCTCTCTGGATGCCCTTCTTTCCTCTCTTGTCTCTGGATGCCCTTCTGTTCTCTCCTCTCTCTGAATGCCCTTCTGTTCTCTCCTCTCTCCAGATGCCCTTCTGTCCTCGCCTCTCACTAGATGCCCTTCTGTCTCTCCTCTCTCTGGATGCCATCTGTTCTCTCCTCTGACTGCATTTCCTTCTTTCTGCTCCTCACTCTGGATGCTCTTCTGTTCTCTCCTCTGTCTGGATGCCTTCTGTCCTCTCCTCTATCTCGATGCCCTTCTGTTTTCTCCTCTCTCTGGATGCCCTTCTGTTCTCTCCTCTCTCTGGATGCCCTTCTGTTCTCTCCTTTCTCCGGATGCCCTTCTGTCCTCTCCTCTCACTCGGTGCCCTTCTGTCTTCTCCTCTCTTTGGATGCCCTTCTGTTCTCTCCTCTGACTGGATGCCCTTCTCTCCTCTCCTCTCTCTCGATGCCCTTTTGTCTTCTCCTCTCCATGGAAGCTCTTCTGTTCTCTGTATCTGGATGACCTTCTTTCTGCTCCTCTTTTTTCATGTGCTTCTTCTCTCTCCTCCCTCTGGATCATTTTCTGTTCTCTCCAGTATCAGGATGCTCTTCTGTCCACCCGTTCTCCAGATGTCCTTCTTTCTCTCCTCTCTCCATATATCATTCTGTCCTCTCCTCTCTCCTCTCTCTGTATGCCCTTCTGTTTTTTTCTTCTCTCTGATGACCTTCTGTTGTCGCTTCTCTCTGGATGACCATCTGTTCTCTTCTCTATCTCGATGCCCTTCTGTCTTCTCCACTCTCTTGATGCCCTTCTGTTAATTCTTCTCTCTGGATGCCCTTCTGTCCTCTTCTCTCTCTGGATGCCCTTCTGTTTTCACCTCTCTATGGATGCCCTTCTGTCTTCTCCTCTCTCTACATGCCCTTCTGTTCTCTCATCCCTCAGGATGCCCTTCTGTACCCTTCTGTCTCTGGATGATCTTCTGTTCGCTCATCTTTGTGGATGTCCTTCTGTTGTCTCCTCTCTCTGGATGCCCTTCTGTCTTTTCATCCCTATGGATGACCTTCTGTTGGCTCCTCTCTCTCTCTCTCTGGATGACCTTCTTTTCTCTCCTCTATCCAGATGCCCTTCTGTCTCTCCTCTCTCTGGATGCCCTTCTGCCTCTCCTCTCTCTGATGCCCTTCTGTCTCATCATCTCTCTAGATGCCCTTCTGTTCTCATCCTCTCTCTAGATTCTATTCTGTCCTCTCATCCCTCTGGATGCCCTTCTGTTCCCTTCTCTCTCTGGATGATCATCTGTTCCCTCATCTCTGTGAATGCGCTTCTGTTCTCTTCTCTCTCTGGAAGATCTTCTGTTCTCTCATCTCTCTGGATGCTTTTTTCCTCTCCTCTCTCTAGATGCCCTTCTGTCCTCTCCTCTCTCTGGATGCCCTCTCTGGATGCCCTTCTGTATTCTCCTCTCTCTGGATGCCTTCTATCTTCTCTTCTCCTCTCCCTGGATGAACTTATATTAGCTCCTTTTCACTGGATGCCCTTCTGTATTCTCCCCACTCTGGATACCCTTCTGTCCTCTCCTCTCTCTTGATGCCCTTCTGTTCACTCCTCTCTTGGATGCTCTTCTGTCCTCTCCTCTCTTGGATGCCCTTCTGTTCTCTCTGCTCTCTAAGATTCTCTTCTGTCCTCTCATCCCTCTGGATACATTCTGTTCTCTTCTCTCTCTGGATGATCTTCTCTTCGCTCATCTCTTGGATGCCCATCTTTTCTCTCTTATCTCTCGAAGACCTTCTGTTCTCTCATCTCTATCAATGCCCTTGTGTCTCTCCTCTCTCTGGATTCTCATCTGTTCTCTCATCTCTCTGGATGGCCTTCTGTCTTCCCCTCTCTCTACATGCCTTTCTGTTCTCTCCACTCTCTGGATGCACTTGTGTCCTCTCCTCTCTTTTTATGCCTTTCTGTCCTCTCCTCCCTCTGGATGCCCTTCTGTCTTCTCCTCTCTCTGGATGCCCTTCTTTTCTCTTCTCTCTGGATGCTCTTCTGTAATTTCCTCTCTCAGTTGATGCTTTCTGTTTTCTCCTCTCTGGATGCCCTTCTGTTCTCTCCTCTCTCTCTATGCTCTTCTGTTCTCCCCCTCTCTGTGGATGTGTCCTCTCCTCTCTTTTATGCCTTTCTGTTCTCTCCTACCTGTGGATGCCATTCTGTCTTCTCCTCTCTCAGGATGCCCTTCTTTTCTCTTCTCCCTGGATTCCTTTCTGTCATCTCCTCTCTCTGGATGAACTTCTGTCTTCTCCTCTCTCTTGATGCCCATCTGTTCTCTCCTCTTTCCGGATGCCCTTCTGTTCTCTCCTCTCTCTGGATTCACTTCTGTCTTTCTCTTTCTCTGCATGCCCTTCTTCCCCTCCTTTGTCTGGATGCCCTTCTGTCTTCTCCTATCTCCCGATGCTCTTCTGTCTTCTCGTCTGTCTGTATGGCCTTCGTACAATTTTATGTGGATGCCCATCATTCTTCTCCAATCTCTGGATGCCCTTCTCCTCTCTCTTTTATCTGGAAGAAATTCTGTCCTCTCCTCTCTCTGGATGCAGTTCTGTCTTCTCCTATCTCCGGATGCCCTTCTGTGTTCTCCTCTTTCTGGATGCCCTTCTGTTCTCTGCTCTATCTAGATGCCCTTCTGTCCTCTCCTCTCCCTCTAAAAACCCTTCTGTTCTCTCCTCTCTCTGGATGCCCTTCTGTTCTCTCTTCTCTCTCGATGCCCTTCTGTTCTCTCCTCTCTCTGGATTTTCCTTCTGTCTTCTCCTCTCTCTGGATGCCCTTCTGGTCTCTCCTCTCTTTGGATTCCCTTCTGTCTTCTCCTCTCTCCGACTTTCCTTTTATCTTCTCCTCTCTATGGATATTTTTCAGTTCTCTCCTCTTTCTGGATGCCATTCTGTCTTCACTTCTCACTGGATGCCCTTCTGCTCTCTCCTCTCTCTGGATGACCTTCTATTCTCTTCTCTCCCTGGATGCCCTTCTGTGCTCTCCTCTCTCAGGATGCCAGTCTGTCCTCTTCTCCATCTAGATTCCTTCTCTCTTCTCCTCTTTCTGGATGCCCTTCTGTTCTCCCCTCTCTCTGGAAGCCCTCCTGTCTACTCCTCTCTCTAGATGCCCTTCTATTCTCTCCTCTCTCTAGATGCCCTTCTGTTCTCTTTTCTATCTAGATGCCGTTCTGTCTTTTCCTCTCTCTGTATGGCCTTCTTTACTCTTTTCTGTGGATGCCCTTCTGCCCTCTCCTCTCTCTGGATTAATTTCATTTCTCTCTTCTCTCTGGTGGCCATTCATTCCTCTCCTCTCTCTGGATGTCCTTCTTTCTTCTCCAATTACCGGATGCCCTTCTGCCTTCTCCTCCTTCTTGAAACCCTTCTGTTCTCTGCTTTCTCTACATGCCCTTCTGTCCTCTATTCTCTCTGGATGCCCTTATATTCTCTCCTCTCTCTGGATGTTCTTCTGTCTTCTCCACTCTCTGGATACTGTATTATTCTCTACTCTCCCTGGATGCACTTCTGTCTTCTCTGCTCTCAGGATGCCCTTGTGTTCTCTCCTCCCTGTGGAAGTGTTTCTGTCTTCTCCTCTCTTTGGATGACCTTCTTTTCTCTCCTCTCTCTGGATGCTCTTCTGACCTCTCCTCTCCATGGATGCCCTTTTGTATTCTCCTCTCTTTGGAAGGCTTTCTATTCTCTCCTCTCCCTGGTTGCCTTCTGTCCTCTCCTCTCTCTGGATGTCCTTAAGTCTTCTCTTCTCTATGGATGCCCTTCTGTTCTCTCCTCTCTCTTGATTCCCTTCTGTTCTCTCCTCTCCCTGGATGCCCTTCTGTTCTCTCCTTGCTCCGGATGCCCTTCTGTCTTCTCCTCTCTCTGGGTGACCTTCTGCTCTCTCCTCTTTCTGGATGCCCTTCTGTTCTCTCCTCTCTCTGGATGCCCTTCTGTCTTCTCCTCTCTCTGGATGCCCTTCTATTCTCTCCTCACTCTGGATACCCTTCTGTCTTCTCCTATCTCTGCATTCTCTTCTGTCCTCTCCTCTCTATGGATGCCCTTCTATCTTCTCCTCTCTCTGGATGCCCTTCTCTTCTCTCCTCTCTCTGGATGTCCTTCTGTTCTCTCCTCTCTATGGATGCCCTTCTCTTCTCACCTCTCTCTGGATTCCCTTCTGTCTTCTCCTCTCTCTTGATACCCTTCTGTTCTCTCTGCTTTCTGGATGCCATTCTGTTCTCTCCTCTCTCTGGATGCCCTTCTGACCTATATTCTCTCTGGATGCCTCTCTGTTCTCTCGTATCTCTGGATTCACTTCTGTTCTCTCCTCTTTCCGGATGCCCTTCTGTCTTCTTCTCTCTCTACATGCCCTTCTGTCTTCTCCTCTCTCTGGATGCCCTTCTGTCTTCTCCTGTCGCCCAATGAACTTCTGTTCTGTCCTACCTTCCTATGCCATTCTGTCTTCTCCTCTCTCTGGATGCCTTTCTGTCTTCTCCTATCTCCCGATTCCCTTCTGTCTTCTCCTCTTTCTGGATACCCTTCTGTTCTCTGCTCTCTCTACATGCCCTTCTGTCCTCTATTTTCTCTGGATGCCCTTATGTTTTCTCTTCTCTCTCTCGATGTTCTTCTGTCTTCTCTGCTCTCTGGATGCCCTTCTGTTCTCCCCTATCTGTGAATGTGTTTCTGTCTTCTCCTCTCTCTGGATGCCCTTCTGTTCTCTCCTCACAGTGGATGCCTTCCGACCTCTCGTCTTCATGGATGCCCTTCTGTCTACTCTTCTCTCTGGATTCCTTTCTGTTCTCTCCTCTCTCTGTATTCACCTCTGTATTCTCCTCTCTCTGGATGCCCTTCTGTCCTCTCCTCTCTGTGGATGCCCTTCTGTTCTCTCCTCTCTCTGGATGCCCTTCTGTCTTCTCCTATCTCCAGATGCCTTTCTGCTCTCTCCTCTCTCTGGATGACCTTCTGTCTTCTCCTCCCTCTTGATGTACTATTGTCCTCTCCTATCTCTGGATGCCCTTCTGTCTTCTCCTTTCTCCCTATGCATTAATGTTCTCTCGTCTCTCCAGCTTCCCTTCTGTCTTCTCCTCTCTCTGGATGCCCTTCTGTTCTCTCCTCTCACCGGATGCCCTTCTGTCTTCTCTCCTCTTACAGGATGCCCTTCTCTCTTCTCTTCTCTCTGGATGACCTTCTGCTCTCTCCTCTCTCTGGATGCAATTCTGTTCCCCTCCTCTCTCTGGATTCCCTTCTATCTTCTCCTCTCTTGGGATGCCTTTCTATCCTCTCCTCTCTCTGGATGCCCTTCTGTCTTCTCCTCTCTCTGGATGCTCTTCTGTTTTCTCATCTCTCTGGATTCCCTATTTTTCTTCTCCTCTCTCTGGATGCCTTCTGTCATCTCCTCTCTCTGGATGACCTTCTGTGTTCTCTTCTCTCCTGATGCCCTTCTGTTCTCTCCACTCCCTGAATGCCCTTCTGTTCTCTCCTCTTTCTGGATGCCCTTCTGTTCTCTCCTCTATCTAGATGCCCATCTGTCTTCTCCTCTCTCTGGATGCCCTTCGGTCCTCTTCTCTCTCTGGATGTCCTTCAATCTTCTGCTCTCTCTGGATGGGCTTCTGTTCTCTCCTATTTCTGGGTTCTCTCCTGTTCTCTCATCTCTCTGAATGCACTTCTGTTCTCTCTTCTCTCGGTATGTACTTCTTTCCTCTCTTCTCTCTCTCTGGATGCCCTTCTCACTTCTCCTTTCTCTGGTTGCCCTTCTGTAATCTCCTCTCTCTGGATGCCTTTCTTTTCTCTCCTCGCTCTAGATACCTTTCTGTCCTCTGTTCTTTCTGGATGCCTTTCTGTTCTCTTGTTTCTCTGGATGCCCTTCTGTGCTCCCCTCTCTTTGGATGCTCTTCTGTCCTCTTCTCTCTCTAGATGACCTTCTGTCTTCTTCTTTCTCCTTATGCCCTTCTTTCTCTCATCTCTCCCGATTTCCTTCGGTTTTCTCCTCACTCTGGATACCCTTCTGTCTTCTCCTCTCTCCCTATGCCCTTCTGTTCTCCTCGTCTCTCCGGCTTCCCTTCTGTCTTCTCCTTTTTCTGGATGCCCTTCTGTTCTCTCCTCTATCCGGATGCCCTTCTGTCTTCTCCTCTCTCTGGATGCCATTCTGCTCTCTCCTCTCTCTGGATGCCCTTCTGTTCTCTCCTCTCTCCGGATACCCTTCTGTCTTCTCCTCTCTCTCTATGGCCTTCTGTACTCTTGTCACTCCAGATGCCCTTCTGTCTTCTCTCTCTGGATCCCCGATAATTTTCTCCTCACTCTTGATATCCTTCTATCTTCTCTTCTCTCTAGATGTCCTTCTGTTCTCTCCTCACATTGGATGCCATTCTGTGCTCTCCTCTCTCTGGATGCCCTTCTGTCTTCTTCCCTCTCGATGTCCTTCAGTCTTCTGCTCTCTCTGGATGGGCTTCTGTTCCCTCCTCTTTCTGGACTCTGCAATGTTCTCACATCTGATGTGCTTGTATTCTCTCTTCTCTCGGGATATCCTTATGTTCTCTCCTCTCTCTGGATGCCCTTCTGTCTTCTCCTTTCTCTGGATGCCCTTCTGTTCTCTCCTCTCTCTGGAATACCTTCTGTATTCTACTCTCTCTGGATGCCCTTCTGTTCTCTCCTCTCTCTGGAATATCTTCTGTCTTCTCCTCTCTCTTGATGCCCTTCTTTTCTCTCCTCTTTCGGGATGCCCTTCTGTTTTCTCCTTTCTCCAGATACCCTTCTGTCTTCTCCTCTCTCCGGATGCCCTTCTGCTCTCTCCTATCTCTGGATGCCCTTCTGTTCTCTCCCCTCTCTCTGGATGCCCTTCTCTTCTCTCCTCTTTCGGGATGCCCTTCTGTTCTCTCCTGTATCTAGATGCCCTTCTGTCTACTCTTCTTTCTGGATGACATTCTGTCTTCTCCTCTCTCTGAATGCACTTCTGTGCTCTCCTCTCTCTGGATTATTTATATTTCTTCTCCTCTCTCTCTCAATGCCCATCTGTCATCGCCTCTCTCTGGATGACCTTCTGTCTTCTCCTCTATCCTGATGCCCTTCTGTTCTCTTCTCTCTACGAATGCCCTTCTGTTCTCTCCTCTCTCTCTTGATTCGCTTCTGTCTTCTCCTTCTCTGGATGCCCTTCTGTTCCCTCCTCTTTCTTGGTGCCCTTCTGTTCTCTCTTCTATCTAGATGCCATTCTGTCTTCTCCTCTATCTAGATGCCCTTCTGTTCTCTTGTCTTACTGGATGCCTTTCTCTCCTCTCCTCGCTTTGGATGCCGTTCAGTCTTCTGCTCTCTCCGGATGCCCTTCAGTCCTCTTCTCTCTCTTGATGTCCTTCAGTCTTCTGCTCTCTCTTGATAGGCTTCTATTCTCTCCTCTTACTGGATTCTCTCCTGTTCTATCATCTCTCTGGATGCGCTTCTGTCCTCTATTCTCTCTGGATGCCCTTCTGTCTTTTCATTTCTCTTGTTGCCCTTCTTTTCTCTCCTCTATCTGGATGCCCTTTTGTTTTTTCTTTTCTCAGGATACCCTTCTCTTCTATCCTGTCTCTGGATGCTCTTCTGTTCTCTCCTCTCTCTGGATGCCCTTGTGTGCTCTTCTCTCTCTGTATGCCCTTCTGTTTTCTCCTCTCTCTTGATGTCCTTCTGACTTCTTATCTCCATGGATGTCCTTTTTCATGTTCCTCTCTCTGGATGCTCTTCTGTCCTCTCTTCTTTCTGGATGCTTTTATGTCCTCTCCTCTCTCTGGATGCCCTTCTGTTCTCTCCTCTCTCTGGATTCCCTTTTTGTATTCTCCTCTCTCTAGATGCCCTTCTGTCCCCTATTCTCTCTGGATTCCTCTCTGTTCTCTTGTCTCTCTGGGTGCCCTTCTGTGCTCTCCTCTTTCTGGATGGCCTTCTGTCCTTTGTTCTCTCTGGATACCCTTCTGTCTTCTCCTCTCTCCCTATGCCCTTCTGTTCTCTCGTCTCTCCCGATGCCCTTCTGTCTTCTCTTCCCTCCGGATGCACTACATTTTTTTCCTCACTCTGGATACCCTTCTGTCTTCTCTATAGATGCCCTTCTGTTCTCTCCTCTCACTGCATGCCATTGTGTCCTCTCATCTCTTTGGATGCCCTTCTGTCTTCTCCTCTCTCCGGATGCCCTTCGGTCCTCTTCTCTCTCTGGAGGTTTTTCAGTCTTCTGCTCTCTTTCTGGATGGGCTTCTGTTCTCTCCTCTTTCTGGATTCTCTCCTGTCCTCTCCTCTCTCTGGATGCCCTTCTGTCTTCTCCTTTCTTTGGATGCCCTTCTGTTCTCTCCTATCTTGGGATTCCCTTCTGACTTTTACTCTCTCTGGATGCCCTAATGCTCTCTCCTCTCTCTGAATGCCCTTCTGGCCTTTACTCTCTGTGGATGCCATTTCTGTCCTCTCCTCTCTCTGGATGCCCTTCTGTTCTCTCCTCATTCTGGATGCCCATCTGTTCTCTCCTCTCTCTGTATGCGTTTTTTTCTCTCAAATCTCTTGATGCCCTTGTGTCTTCTCCTCTCTCTGGGGGCCCTTCGATATTCACGTCCCTCTGGATTCCCTTCTGGTCTCTCTATCTGGATGCCCTTCTGTCTTCTCCTCACTCTGGATGCCCTTCTGTTCTCTCCTATCTCCGGATATCCTTCTGTCCTCTCCTCTCTCTGGATGCCCTACTGTCCTCTCCTCTCTCTGGAATTCCTTCTGTCCTCTCATATCTCTGGTTGCCCTTCTGCTCTCTTCTCTCTCTAGATTCTCTTCTGTCCTCTAATCTCTGTGGATGCCCTTCTGTCTTCTTCTCTCTCTGGAAGCCCTTCTGTCCTCTCCTCTCTCCAGATGCCCTTCTGTGTCGGAAGCCGCTGTTAGCAGTGGCTATACGTTTGCATTTCCAAGATGGTGCTGGCCTCGTGTTTTCCCAGAAGTAAATAATTGTCTGCGCAGCTGCTAGGCAGAAAGACCGCCAAGTCACTGGCCGATCCCGAGGCGTAATATTGGGTGGTGAGTGAACAGCCAATCAGAAGTGAATACGTCACTCGAGGATGTATTTAAGCTAGGCCGCTTCCGATTTCTTCCGTCTTTCCGCTTTACCGTGTCGAGAAGTATAGTCCTCATTTGGAGCATACCTGATTATTGCCTCCTGTCCTTTATTCGCAGGCAAAAAGGGATTTGGGGGGGCGCGCGTTACATCTGGTGCCGAGAACTCAGAAATTTCAAGGTGCTTTGGAGACCACCCAAGTTTTGGGACAGGTTAAAAACTCTGCGGAACTCAAGGTACATCTTTGGAAGGTATGCTTGGCGTGAAAACCTTTGTTGTGACCGAATTTTCATTCACTGCCACTGCAGCAGCAGCTGGCCTCTTGCTCACATGGTTTTCGCTTTTAGTCTATATTTGCTGTGAGGATCCAGCCCGAAGCACAGCTAGTGGGGCAAGCTGAGAGGTTTCAAAAAAGGTCTGCTCCAAGCTATCAGAACCAGGATGTGGCAGCCGGCGTCCAGCCATAGGGTTTGGAAAAGAGAAACAGACAAAGAAGTGTGGAAAAGAGAGACAGGCCAGAGAGCTTGGTTATAGGAAAGAATATTCAGGAGGAATAGGGGCCACTGCAGGGACTATTAAAGCTAACAAACCTTCACCGGCTGGTGAAGAGAAACCGGAGTTCGGGGGGGAGCCCCTCGCACCCAATTAAGGAGCCTGCTTCCATAAACCTTAGCAGCTCCGAGGAAGAACTAACACAAGGAGAGGAAGAGAGCCTGGGGCAGGAACCAGGTGCCTATACAAAGGCTAGCGGTTCAGAGATAAGACTAAGAAGGACTTTGAATTCCTCAGCCCCACCCTATCCTCCAGCCTATGCCTCGGGCTGCGACCCTAATTCATTTCTCAGCCCAGGAGATCGGAGACAGCTACAGCGGCAGAAGGTGCCCACGTTCATGCTCCCATAGATTATAGACAGGTCAAAGAATTAGCAGAAGCAGTGCACGCATATGGAATCGGAACTAATTTTACTGTAGCCCAAGTGGAGAGGTTAGGTACAGCTGCTATGATGCCAGGAGACTGGCAGGACACAGTGAAGGCGGTACTTAAAAATATGGGCCAATACCTAGAGTGGAAGGCCTTGTGGCATGAGGCATTGCAAGCACAAGCTAGGATTAATGCAAATACTGAGGGACAACAATTATGGACTTTTGACATGCTGGAGGGAGTTGGCGTACACGCGAATGACCAGACCACTCACCCTTGGCAGGTCTATGCACAGATAGCATCAGCTGCGGTAAAGGCGTGGAAGTTCCTCCCTAGGAAGGAAGGCAGTAACCTTTATTTGTCCAAGATAATTCAGACAGCTAATGAGTTGTTCTCTGACTTTGTGGCTCATATGACCAAGGCAGCTGGTAGGATCTTTGGGGAACCAGAAAAGGTGATGCCATTAATAGAACTAATAGAATTAATAGATTTTTGAAAATGCCACAGTTGAATGCCGTGCAGCTATTGCTCCTCGGAGAGCTAAGGGGCTACAAGATTGGTTAAGAGTCTGCCGTGGCTTGAGGGGTCCCCTCACTAATTCAGGACTCGCAGCGGCGAACTTAGAAATGGCGGCAGTGCTGCTTAAGGGTCAGAATCGTGGAAAATTCCCTTCAAAATATATGGCCCGATGCTATGCCTGTGGGAAGGCGGGACATATGAAAAAAGAGTGCCCAAATAATCAAATACCATCAAAGCTGTGCACTAGGTTCGGAAAGGGTTATCATTTGGCTAGAGATTGCCGCTCTGTTAGGGATAAAAAAGGTCAGATCCTCCCTCCAAATCTCTCAGCCATTAAGGAGGAAAATTTTTCAAAAAACTGATATGTGGGCCCAAGATCCCAGGGCCCCAAAAGATATGGGACACTGCGGAACACTATGGGGACTCTTTTCACTGCAGAGCCACAAGGGGTTCCGCAGGAGTGGACCTCCACTCCACCTCCCGAGTCCTACTAATGCCACACATGGGGGTGCAGCCGATCCCGGTTGATTATAGAGGCCCCCTGCCAGAGAGAAGTGCCGGCCTTATATTAGGCCATTCCTCTCTTACCTTAAAAGGGCTCGTGGTACACCCCGGTGTAATAGATCAGGATTATACCGGAGAACTTCAAGTTCTCTGTTCTAGCCCACAAGGTGTTTTCTCCATCTCCCCTGGGGACAGGATTGCTCAATTGGTTTTTCTTCCAAGCTTGCATGATTGTTTTCCATCCACTGAGAAGCTTAGAGGTTCTCAAGGGCTTGGTTCCTCAGGAACTGACTTCGCTCATCTGGTGGTTGATTTTAAAACTAGACCCACCTTACAGTTTGCAATAGAGGGGAAGAAATTTACTGGAATTCTGGACTCAGGAGCGGATAAAAATATTATTTCTGCTAATTGATGGCCTAAGGCATGGCCTGTAAAGAGATTGTCCCACTCCCTACAAGGATTGGGATATGAGGCCAGTCCCGCAGTCAGTTCTTGCTCGTTGACGTGGCAGGCACCAGAGGGCCAGACAGGAAGTTTTATACCTTATGTGCGTCCCCTCCCCATCAATCTCTGGGGAAGGGACATTTTACAGGGCCTAGGGCTAGTTCTGACTAGTGAATACTCCCCACAAGCTGTAAACATTATGAAAAGCATGGATTTAAAGAAGGGAGGGGTCTCGGAAGGAACGAACAAGGAAGGTTAGTTCCTGTCTCTCAAGAATCAAATGCAGGAAGGCAAGGCCTGGGTTTTTCCTAGTTGCCACTGAGGGTTCTATGCCCATACCCTGGCTCACAGAGGAGGCCGTGTGGGTTCCTCAGTGGTCCCTATCCTCTGAAAAATTAGAAGCTGCTACAAAACTAATTAAAGAACAAGTGCAGCTCGGTCATTTAAAACCTTCTACCTCCCCCTGGAATACACCTATATTTGTTATTAAAAAGAAATCCGGGAAGTGGAGACTTTTACATGATTTAAGAGCCGTCAATGCACAGATGCGACTATTTGGCTCTGTGCATTGAGGCTTGCCTTTACTCTCTGCCTTGCCTAAGCAGTGGAGAATTATAATTATAGATATTAAAGATTGTTTTTTCTCTATTCCCTTATGTCCACAAGATAGACCAAGATTTGCGTTTACACTACATACTATTAATCGTTTTGAACCTGATAAGAGATATCAGTGAAATGTTCTGCCTCAGGGCATGGCCAACAGCTCTACTATATGTCAGCCGTATGTACAAATGGCCCTCGAGCCAATTAAGAAACAATTTCCTTCTCTGTTGCTGGCCCATTATACAGATGATATTATTATGTGTCATAAGGATTTAAGTACTTTACAGACCTCATACCCCTTATTATTAAAAACCTTGGAACAGTGGGGTCTACATGTTGCTACTGAGAAAGTTCAATTTTCAGAAATTGGTTCCTTTTTAGGGACAGTTATCTATCAAGAAAAGATAATTCCTCAGAAGTTGGAGATTCGTAGAGACCATTTACATACTTTGAATGATTTTCAGAAATTATTAGGTGATATAAATTGGTTAAGACAGTTTTTAAAAATTCCCTCGGCCAAGCTGAAACCTTTACTTGATATTTTAGAAGGGGATGCTCATATTTCCTCACTGAGGGCCTTAACACCAGCTGCGAGCCGTGCTCTGCAAGTAGTAGAAAACGCTTTACAAGATGCCCAGTTGAAACGCATAGATGAAACCAAAACCTTTGACTTATGTGTTTTTAAAACTAGACACTTACCAACTGCTGTATTATGGCAGGAGGGGCCCTTGTTATGGGTTCATCCCAATGCTTCTCCCGCAAAGATCATTGAAAGGTATCCAGATTCAGTAGCTCAACTTGCCCTTCATGGGCTAAAAGCAGCCATTACTCATTTTGGAAGAGAGCCTAAGGTTTTGATAGTGCCTTATACTGCCCATCAAGTCCAAATATTAACAGCAACCTCTGATGTTTGGACAGTGCTGGTTACTTCCTTCAATGGTCAAATAGATAATCATTATCCTAAGCATCCCATCTTACAATTTGCCTTAACTCAAGCTATCATATTTCCACATATTGTGTCTCAGGAGCCGCTCCCAGATGGAATGGTAGTTTATACGGATGGGTCAAAAACAGGAGTGGGTGCCCATGTGGTTAATGATAAGGTTACATCCAAACAATATCATGAAACCTCACCTCAAATTGTAGAACGCTTAGTGGTGTCAGAGGTTCTGGAAATCTTTCCATGTCCCTTAAATATTGTTTCAGATTCCTTCTATGTGGTTAATGCAGTAAAAGCATTAGAAGTCGCTGGGTTAATTAAGACATCTAACAGACTTGTAGAATTTTTTCAAAAGATTCAGCTTACCCTGGCTAAGCGTAGATTCCCTGTCTTTATAACTCATATTAGGGCTCACTCAGGCTTACCGGGACCTATGTCCAGTGGAAATGACCTGGCAGATCGAGCCACGAGGTTGATGGCAATTGCCCTTTTGCCAAAATTAGATTTGGCTAAAGCTTTTCACAAAAGGTTTCATGTGACAGCTGAGACACTAAGATGTCGATTTAACATCTCTAGAAGGGAGGCCAGAGATATCGTGACTCAATGCCAAAACTGCTGTCAATTCCTACCTGTTCCTCATACAGGAATTAACCCTCGGGAATCAGGCCATTACAAATCTGGCAAATGGATGTTACTCACATCCCATCCTTTGATAAATTACAATATTTGCATGTCTCTATTGATACCTGTTCTGGAGTTATATTCGCCTCTCCATTGACCGGAGAAAAGGCGGCCCATGTTATTCAACATTGCCTCAAGGCTTGGAGTGCCTGGGGAAAGCCTAAAATCCTTAAAACTGACAATGGGCCAGCCTACACATCTCAAAAATTTCAACAATTTTGTCGCCATATGGAGGTGACACACCTAAAGGGTCTTCCTTATAACCCTCAGGGACAGGGCATCATTGAGCGTGCTCATCGTACCCTTAAAACTTATTTGATAAAACAAAAAGGAGAAGTTGAGGAAGCTCTGCCCACGGTGCCACTAGCTACTGTTTCTCTAGCACTTTTTACCCTCAACTTTCTGAATTTGGACAGTCAGGGTAATACAGCGGCTGATCGCCATTGCCTGGAACCAACTAGGCCAAAAGAAATGATAAAATGGAAAGATGTTTTGACTGGTCAATGGAAAGGCCCGGATCCTATTTTAATAAGATCCCGGGGAGCGGTTTGTGTGTTTCCACAGAAAGAAGACAATCCATTTTGGCTGCCAGAGCGACTGACACGGCGACTCGCGGTTCCTGAAAAAGACCCCCGAAGGATTCATCTGCAGACGCTCTCAGTTCCCATTTGGACTCTCCTAAATTGGGTTCCTAGTATATACAGTGAATTTAGATGGCTAACCTATCTGCTTCTCAAAAACCTATGCCCTTGCCTTCTTAAAAGGCGTTGCTTCTGCTAACTTGTACCAATGTAACTCGCTTTATGTCCCAGTGCTGGTCTGCCTTTTCTATAAACAGGCCTAATAGCCAGTTTACCACTCTGATCCCTATCCCCGTTCAGATGTCTGAGACCTTGATTTTATTCTGACAGAAAAGAGATTTTGATATAACTGCAGCCCTTATCGCTGCTATTACCATCCCTACAATTGCAGCTGTGACAGCTGACTCAGACATGGTTAATCAAGTTACAGAAGCTACTGTTGTTAATCAAATTTCAGAAAAAACCTCTGAGGCTTTGACCCTCCAACAGAAAGTGGATGCATTGCAGGCATCCTGTTGGTCAGAGAGTTGATTCGCTCCAAGCCCATGTGCAGCAGCTCGCTGATGTGGTTCAAATGAGCTGTGTGTCAGCGACCCCACATCCAGGTACTTCACCTCTGAGATTTGTGAATGATACATTTATTTAAAGCCTTAATCTTTCTGCTTATTTAAAAGGAAAGTGAAATGGGAAGTTGGACCAGGTGCGACACCAATTGCAGATCCGGATTTCGAGTTTTGTTGGAACACGAGTGGAACCTGTTTCCCATGGAGATTTTCCTTCTTGAATTTCTTCTGCTTTTTCTTTCTTTCTTTCTAAAAGGGAAGGTAGGCCTGTTTTGATACAGCCCTATGATGTGGATTCGTGTTCAGAGAAGGTTGGTCTGTAAGCTCAAAGCCCAGCAAAAACGTGACAAGGCTGCTTAGCCCAAGCACTCACAGCCTTGGAACAAGCGTCTCTCACTGAAATTTGACTATCTAGGCTGAAAAAGTAGCCAATTACTGAAACCCTCAGTCTATGCACCCCAAGGGTTCAGACCATTGCACTGGGTAGATGAGAGGTCTAAGTTCAGTCAGCCCTTGCCTGAATAACCGGTACCTGAACAGTTAGAGGTGCTTGCGAGTGAGTACTCGACAGGGAATGTTCCATGAGTGTGGATAGATTTCCCGAAAGTATGCCTGATTGCATAAAGGTTTGATGCCAAAATCCTCCCCTGGTGGCGCCCCAGGGTAGAGGCTCCCTTTCCCCATCAAAAGGCATCGAGATTGGGCATGGGAATTAAACCCATTACAATATCTCATTTTACACAGGGGATCAGGCCTCTGCTTTCCCTCACTGAGTTAGTGCTGCGCTTAATGGGCAAAAGGATGTTTCACATTAATAATTTAAACAGGGAGAGATGTAGTAAGCCACTGTTAGCAGTGGCTATACGTTTGCATTTCCAAGATGGCGCTGGCCTAGTGTTTTCCCAGCAGTAAACAATTATCTGCACAGCTGCTAGGCAGAAAGACCGCCAAGTCACTGGCCGATCCTGAGGCGTAATATTGGGTGGTGAGCGAACAGCCCAATAAGAAGTGAATACATCACTCGAGGATGTATTTAAGCTAGGCCGCTTCCGGTTTCTTCCTTATTTCCACTTTACCGTGTCGAGAAGTAAAGTCGTCGCTTTTAGTATACCCGATTATTGCCTCCTGTCCATATTAGCGGGCAAAAAGGGATTTGGGGGGGCGCAGGTTACACTTCTGTTCTCTCCTCTCTCTGGATGCCCTTCTGTCCTCTTCTCTCTTTGGATACCCTTATGTTGTATTTTCTCTCTCGAGGCTCTTCTATTCTTCCCAAACTCTGGATGCCCTTCTGTCCTCTCCTCTCTCTACATGCCTTTCTGTTCTCTCCACTCTCTGGATGCACTGTGTCCTCTCCTCTCTTTTTATGCCCTTCTATTCTCTCCTCCGTCTGGATTCCCTTCTGTCCACTCATCTCTCTGGATGTCCTTCTGTCTTCTCCTCTCTCTGGATGACATTCTGATCTCTCCTCTCTCTGGATGCACTGTATCCTCTCCTCTCCTTTTATGCCCTTCTCCTCCGTCTGGATTCCCTTCTGTCCTCTCATCTCTCTGGATGTCTTCTGTTTTCTCCTCTCTCTGGATGACATTCTGATCTCTCTTGTCTCTGGACGCTCTTCTGAATTTCTTCACTCTGGATGCCCTTCTCTCTTCTCCTCTCTCTCTCTAGATGCACTTCTCTTTTCACCTCTCTAAGGATGCCCTTCTGTCTTCTCCTCTCTCTGGATACCCTACTGTTCTCTCTTCTCTCTGAATTTTCCTTTTGTCTTCTCCTCTCTCTGGATGTGCTGCTCTTCTCACTTATCTCATGATACCATTGTGTCCCCTATTCTCTCTGGATATCCTTCTGTTCTCTCCTCTCTCTGGATTCCCTTTTGTGCTCTCCTCTCTCTGGATGCCCTTCTGTCCTCTCCTCTCTCTGATGCTTTTCTGTCTTCTCCTCTTTCCCTATGCCCTTCTGTTCTCTTGATTCTCTCCATGCCCTTCAGTCTTCTCCTCTCTCTGTATGCCCGACAATTTTCTCCTCACTCTGGATATCCTTCTGTCTTCTCCTCTCTCTAGATGCCCTTCTGTTCTCTCCTCTCACTGGATGCCATTCTTTCCTCTCCTCTCTCTGGATGCCCTTCTGTCTTCTCCTCTCTCTGGATGCCCTTCTGTCCTCTTCTCTCTCTGGAGGTTTTTCAGTCTTCTGCTCTCTCTGGATGGGCTTCTGGTCTCACCACTTTCTGAATTCTCTCATGTACTCTCATCTCTCTGGATGCCCTTCTGTTCTCTCATCTTTTGGGATGTCCTTCTGTCCTCTCCTCTCTCTGGATGCCCTTCTGTCCTCTCCTCTCTCTGGATGCCTTTCTGTTCTCTCTTCTCTCCAGATGCACTTCTGTTCTCTCCTCTCTCTGATGCATTTCTGTTCTCCCTTCTCTGTGGATGTGCTTCTGTCCTCTCCTCTCTCTGTATGCCCTTCTGTTCTCTCTTCTATCTTGATGCACTTGTGTCCTCTTCTCTCTCTGGATGCCATTTCTTCCTCTCTTCTCTCGGGATGCCCTTCTGTCTTCCCCTCTCTCTGGATGCCATTCTGTTCTCTTCTCTCTCTGAATGATCTTTTGTTATTTCATCTCTGTGGATGCCCTTGTGTCCTATCATCTCTCTGGATGCCCTTCTGTCTTCTCTTCTCTATGGATGCTCTCTCTTTTGATGTCCTACTGTTTTCTCCTCTCGTCCGATGCTCTTTGATTCTCTCCTCTCTCTGGATGCCTTCTGTATTCACCTCTCTCTGGATGACCTTCTTCTCTCCTTTCTCTGGATACCTTCTGTCTTCTCTCTCAGCATGCCCTTCTGTTCTCTCCTCTCTCCGAATACCCTTCTGTCCTTTCCTTTCTCTGATGACTTACTGTCCTCTTTCCTCTGGATTTCCTTCTGTCCTCTCATATCTCTGGTTTCCCTTGTGTTCTCTTCTCTCTCTAGATTCTCTTCTGTCTACTAATCCCTTTGGATGCCCTTCTGTCTTCTTCTTTCTATGGAATCCCTTCTGTCCTCTCCTCTCTCCAGATGCCTTTCTGTTCTCTCCTCTCTCTCTCTGGATGCCCTTCTTTCCTCTCCTCACTTTGGATGCCCTTATGTTGTATCCTCTCCCTCAATGCTCTTCTCTTCTTTCCAATCTGTGGATGCCCTTTTGTCCTCTCCTCTCTCTACATGCCTTTCTGTACTCTCCTCACTATGGATGCACTTGTGTCCTCTCTTCACTTTTTATGCCCTTCTCTTCTCTCCTCTGTCTGGATTCCCTTCTGTCCTCTCTCTCTCTGGATGTCCTTCTGTTTTCTCCTCTCTCTGAATGCCCTTCTGTGCTCTCCTCTCTCTGGATCTCTTCTCTTCTCTTAACTCTGGATGCCCTTCTCTCTTCTCTCTCTCTGGATGTACTTCTGTTTTCACCTCTCTGTGTATTCCCTTCTGTCTTCTCCTCTCCTGGATGCCCTTCTGTTCCTCCTCACTCTGGATGCTCTTCTGTCCTCTCCTCTCTGGATGCCCTTCTGTCCTCACTCCTCTGGATGCCCTACTGTTCCTTCTCTCTCTGAATTCCTTTTTGTCTTCTCTCCTCTCTCTGGATGTCTGCTCTTCTCTCCTGTCTCAAGAGCCCTTATGTCCTCTAATCCCTCTGGATGCCCTTCTGTTCTCTCTCTCTCTCTGCATGCCCTTCTGTCTTCTCCTCTCTCTGAAAGCCCTTCTGTTCTCTCCTCTCTCTGGATGCCCTACTCTTCTCTCCTCTCTCTGGATTTCCTTCTGTCCTCTCAAATCTCTGGATTCCCTTCTGTTCTCTCTCTCTCTCTCTTTCTCTTCTCTCTTCTGTTCTCCTCTATCTCTCTCTTCTGCCTCTCTTCTTCTCTCTATCTCCTTCTCTCTCATCTGGATCCTCTCTTCTTCTGATCCTTCTGTATTCTCTCTCTCTATGCTTCTCTCTCTTTTCTTGTCTCTCTCTCTCTCTCTCTTCTTTCTCTTCTCTTCTCTGCTTCTCTTATCTCTCCCTTTCTGCCTCTCTCTTTCTCTCTTCTCTCTTCTCTCTGTCTTCTCTTCCTATCTCTCTCTTCTCTACTTCTTCTCTGTTCTCTTCTCTTCTCTCTATGTCTCTTCTTCTTCTCTCTACCTCTTGTTCTCTTCTCTGGTCTATGCCTCTCTATCCTGTTCTCTTTCTCTCTCTCTCTTCACTGCTTCTCTTCTCTCTGCTCTCTCTCTCTCTTCTCTCTTTCTGATTCTCCTCTCTCTCTCTATCTCTCTTTCTCTTTCTTCGTCTCTATCTCTCCTCTTCTCTCTCTCCTTCTCTCTTCTCTCTCTCTCTCTTTCTGTCTCTCTCTCTGTCTGCTCCTCTCTCTCTCTTTCTATTCTCTCAGATTCTTCTTCTCTCTGTTTTCTCTTCTCTCTCTCTCTGATCTTCTGCCCTTCTCTTCTCTCTTCTCTCTCTCTTCTTCTTCTTCTTCCATTCTCTTCTTCTCTCTTCTCTCTCTCTCCTCTCTGGATCTTCTCCTCTCTTCTCTTCTCTGTCTCTTCTTCTGTTCCTCTTTCTTCTTCTCTCTATCTTCTCTCTCTTTCTCTCTTCTTCTTCTCTCTCTCTAATGCCTTCTGTCCTCTTGTCGTCTCTTCTTGTTCCTTGTCTCTTCTCTCTCGGTCTCTTTCTTCTGTCCTTTGTCCTCTCTCTCTGCTCTGTCTGGTTTTTGTCCTCTCTGATGCCCTTCTGCCTTCTTCTTTCTCTGGAAGCTCTTCTGTCCTCTCCTCTCTCTGGATGCCCTTCTGTTCTGTCATCTTTCTGGATGCCCTTCTGTTCTCTCCTTCTCTGTGTGCCATTCTTTACTCTCTCTCTCTGGATGCCCTTCTGCCTCTTCTTTCTCTGGAAGCTCTTCTGCCCTCTCCTCTCTCCGGATGCCCTTCTGTGCTCACCTCTCTCTAGATCCCTTCTGTCTTCTCCTCTAACTACATGCCCTTCTATTTTCTCCTCTCTCTATTTCCTTTTTGTCCTCTCATATCTCTGAATGCCCGTCTATTATATTCTCTCTATGGATGCTTTTCTGATCTTTTATCTCTCTGTATGCCCTATTGTCTTCTCCTCTAGCTGGATGCCTTTCTGTCATCTCTCTCCTCTATCTGGATGCACTTCTGTCGTCTCCTCTCTCTGGATGCCCTTCTGTTCTCTCCTCTCTCTAGATTCTCTTCTCTTGTGTCATATCTCTGGATGCCCTTCTCTTCTCTTCTCTCTCTGGATGATCTTCTGTTTGCTTATCTCTCTGCATGCCTTTCTGTTCTCTCCTCTATATGGAAGATCTTCTGTTCTCTTATCTCTCTGGATGTTCTTGTGTCCTTTCCTCTTGCTGGAAGCCCTTCTGTCTTCTCCTCTCTCTGGATGCAATTCTATTCTCTCATCTTTCGGGATGTCCTTCTGTCCTCTCCTCTCTGTATGTCTTTCTGTCTTCTCCTTACTTCGAATGCCCTTCTGTTCTCTCCTCTCTCTCTGGATTCCCTTGTGTCTTCTCCTCTCTCTGGATATCCTACTCTTCTCTCCTCTCTTGTATGCTCTTCTGTTCTCACCTCTTTCTGGATGCCCCTGTGTCCTCTTTTCTTTCTGGATGCCTTTCTGTCTTCTCCACTCTCTGGATGCCCTTTAATTCTCTCCTCTCTCCAGATGCCCTTCTGTCTTCTACTCTCTGGATGCCCTTCTGTCTTATTTTCTCTCCGAATGCCCTTCTGTTCTCTGTTCTCTTCAGGTTCCCTTGTGTCTTCTCCTCTCTCTGGATGCCCTTCTGTTCTCTCCTCTTTCTGGATGCCCTTCTGTTTTCTCCTCTCTCCAAATGCCCTTCTGTCTTCTCCTCTCTCTGGATGCCCTTCTGCTCTCTACTCTCTGGATGCATTTCTATTCTATCCTCTATCCAGATGCCCTTCTGTCTTCTCCTCTCTCTGGATGCCCTTCTGCTCTCTCCTCTCTCTAGATGCTCTCCTGTTCTCCCCCTTTTTCTGGATGCCCTTCTGTTCTCTCCTCTCTCTGGATGCCCCTCTGCCTTTTCCTCACTCTGTATGTGCTTCTGTCTTCTCCTATCTCTGGTTGCCATTCAATTCTCTCCTCAACCTGGATACCCTTCTGACTTCTCCTCTCTCTGGATGCCCTTTTGTCCTCTCATCTTTCTGGATTCTCTTCTGTTCTCTTTTCTCTCTGGATGAGCTTCTGTTCTCTCCTCTTTCTGGATTCTCGTCTGTTCCCTCTTCTCTCTGGATGCCCTTCTGTTATCAACTCCCTCGGGGTCCCCGTCTGTCCTCTCCTCTCTTTGGATTACCTTCTGTCTTCTCCTTTCTCTAGATGCCCTTTTCTTCTCTCCTCTCTTTGGATTCCCTTCTGTCTTCTCCTCTCTCTGTATGCCCTTCTGCTCTCTCCTCTCCCTGAATGCCCTTCTGCCTTCTCCTCTCTCTACATTCACTTCAGTTCTCTCCTCTCTCTGAATGCCCTTCTCTCCTCTAATCTCTGTAGTTGCCCTTCTGTTCTCTCCTCTATCCAGATGCCCTTCTGTCTTCTCCTTCCTCTGGATACCCTTCTGTTCTCTTTTCTTTTGATGCCCTTCTGTCCTCTCCTATCTCTGGATGCCCTTCAGTTTTCCCCACTTTCTGGATGCTCTTCTGTTCTCTGCTTTCTCTAGATGCCCTTTTGTCCTCTCCTCTTTCTGCATGCCCTTCTGTTCTCTTCTCTCCCTGGATGCCCTTCTGTTCTCTCCTCTCTCTGGATGCCCATCTGTCCTCTTCTACATGTGGATGCCTTCTCTCTTCTACTCTTTCTGAATGCCCTTTTGTTCTCTCCTCTCTCTGGGAGCCCTTCTGTCTTCTCCTCTTTCTGGATGCCCTTCAATTCTCTCCTCATCCTGGATACCCTTTTGTCTTCTCCTCTCTCCGGATGCCCTTCTGCCTTCTTTTCTCGCTGGATTCCCTTCTATTCTCTCCTCTCCTGGATGCCCTTCTGACTTCTCCTTTTGCTGGTTGCCGTTCTATTCTCTCCTGTCCTGGATGGCCTTCTGTCCTCTAATCTCTCTGGATTCTCTACTGTTCTCTTCTATCTAGATGCCCTTCTCTTCTTTCCTCTCTCTGGATGCACTTCTGTACTCTGCTCTCTCTGGATGCCCTTCTGTCCTCTCCTCTTTCTGGATGCCCTTCTGCTCTCTCCTCTCTCTGGATGCCCTTCTGTTCTCTCCTCTCTTTGCATTCCCTTCTGTCTTCTCCTTTCTCTGGATGCCCTTCTGCTTTCTCCTCTCTCTGAATGCCCTTCTGTCTTCTCCTCTCTCTGGATTCACATCTGTTCTCTCCTCTCTCTGAATGCCCTTCTGTTCTCTTCTCTCACTAGTTGCCCTTCTGTTCTCTCCTCTATCCAGATGCCCTTCTGTCTTCTCCTCCCTCTGGATGGCCTTCTGTTCTCTTTTCTGTGGATGCACTTCTGTCTGCCCTATCTCTGGATGCCTTTCGTTCTTCTCCTCTTTCTGGATGCCCTTCTTTTCTCTGTTTTCTCTAGATGCCCTTCTGTCCTCTCCACTCTCTGGATGCTTTTTTATACTCTTTTCTCCCTGGATGCCCTTTTGTCTTCTCATCTCTCTGGATGGCCCATCTCTTCTCTTCTCCATCTGGATGCCTTCTCTCTTCCCCTCTTTCTGATGCTCTCCTGTTCTCTCCTCTCTGTGGAAAGCACTTCTGTTTTCTCCTCTTTCTGGATGCCCTTCAATTCTCTCCTCATCCTGGATACCCTTCTGTCTTCTCCTCTCTCTATATGCCATTCTATCCTCTTCTTTCTCTAAATGTCCTTTAGTCTTCTGCTCTCTCTGGATGCCCTTCTCTTCTCTCCTCTTTCTGGATGCTCTTCTGTTCTCAACTCTCTCGGGATGCCCTTCTGTCCTCTCCTCTCCCCAGATGCCCTTCTGCATTCTCCTCATTCTGGATGCCCTTCTATTCTCTCATCTCCAGGATGCCCTTCTGCCTTCTGCTCTTTCTGGATTCTCTACTGTTCTGTTCTCTCTATATGCGCATCTTTCCTCTCCTCTCTCTGGATGCCCTTCTGTCTTCTCCTCTCTCTGGATGCCCTTCTGTTCTCTCCTCTTTCTGGATGCCCTTCTGTCCTCTCCTCTCCCTGTTTGCGCTTCTCTCTTCTCCTCTCTCTGGATGCCATTCTGCTCTCTCCTCTCTCTGAATGCCCTTCTATCTTCCCCACTCTCTGGATTCACTTCTGTTCTCTCATTTCTCTGGATGCCCTTCTGTCCTCTCCTCTCCCTGGATGCCCTTCTGTTATCTCCACTCTCTGGATGCCCTTCTGTCCTCTCCTCTCTCTGGATGCCCTTCTGACTTCTCATCTCTTTGCATGCCCTTCTGTTCTCTCCTCTCTTTAGATACGCTTCTGTCTTCTCCTTCTCTTGATGCCCTTTTGTTCTCTCCTCTTTCTGGATGCGCTTCTGTCCTCTCCTCTCTCCGGATGCCCTTCTGACCTCTCCTCTCCATGGATTCACTTCTGTTCTCTCCTCTCTCTGGATGCCCTTTTGTTCTCTCCTCTCTCTGGATGCCCTTCTGTCCTCTCCTCTCTCTGTATGCCCTTCTGTCTTCTCCTTTCTCTGGATGCCCTTCTGTTCTCTCCTCTCTTTGCATTCCCTTCTGTCTTCTCCTCTCTCTGAATGCCCTTCTGTCCTCTCCTCTCCCTGGATGCCCTTCTGTCTTCTCCTCTCTCTGGATGCCCTTCTGCTTTCTCCTCTCTCTGAATGCCCTTCTGTCTTCCCTTCTCTCTGGATTCACTTCTGTTCTCTCCTCTATCCACATGCCCTTCTTTCTTCTCCTCCCACTGGATGGCCTTCTGTTCTCTTTTCTGCGGATGCCCTTCTGTCCACCCTATCTCTGGATGCCGTTCTATCTTCTCCTCTTTCTGGAAGCCCTTCTTTTCTCTGCTTTCCCTAGATGCCCTTCTGTCCTCTACTCTCTCAGGATGCCTTTCTGTTCTCTTTTTTCTCTGGATGCCCTTCTGTCCTCTCCTCTCTCTGGATGCTCGTCTGTCATCTCCTCCATCTGGATGCCTTCTCTCTTCTCCTCTCTCCAGAAGTTCTTCTGTTCTCTCCTTTCTCTGAAATCCCTTCTTTTTTCTCCTCTTTCTGGATGCCCTTCAATTCTCTCCTTATCCTGGATATCCTTCTGTCTTCTCCTCTTTCTATATGAACTTCTATACTCTTCTTTCTCTAAATGTCCTTTAGTCTTCTGCTCTCTATGGATGCCCTTCTATTCTATCCTCTTTCTGGATTCTCTTCTGTTCTTTCTTCTCTCTGGATGCCCTTCTGTTCTCAACTTTCTCGGGATGCCCTTCTGTACTCTCCTCTCCCCAGATGCCCTTCTGCGTTCTCCTCCTGCTGGATGCCCTTCTATTCTCTCATCTCCAGTATGCCCTTCTGTCTTCTGCTCTTTCTGGATTCTCTACTGTTATCTTCTCTCTATATGCCCTTCTGTCCTCTCCTCTCTCTGGATGCCCTTCTGTTTTCTCCTCTCTTGGGATGCCCTTCTGTTCTCTCCTCTATCAGTATGACATTCTGTACTCTTTTTCTTGATGCCCTTCTGTCTTCTCCACTATCTGGATGCCCATATGTTCTCTCTTCTCTCTGGAGCCCTTCTTTCTTCTCCTCTCTCTGAATGCCCTTCTGTTCTTTCCTTTCTTTGGATTCCCTTCTGTCTTCTCCTCTCTCTGAATGCCCTTCTGCTCTCTCCTCTCTCTGCATGCCCTTCTGTCCTCTCCTCTCTCTGCATGCCCTTCTGTCCTCTCCTCTTTCTGGATGCCCTTCTGCTCTCTCATCTCTCTGGATGCCCATCTGTCCTCTCTTCTCCCAGGATGCGCTTCTGTCTTCTCCTCTCTCTGGATGCCCTTCTGCTTTCTCCTCACTCTGAATGCCCTTCTGTCTTCCCCTATCTCTGGATTCACTTCTGTTCTCTCCTTTCTCTGGATGCCCTTCTGTTCTCTCATCTCTCTGGATGCCCTTCTGTCTTCTCCTCTCTCTGGATGCCCTTCTGTTCTCTCCTCTCCCTGGATGACACTTCTGTTCACTGCTATTTCCTGATGCCCTTTTGTCCTCTCTTGACTCTGGATGCCATTCTAACTTTTCCTCTCTTCACATGACCTTCTGTTCTCTCCTCTCTTTGGATACATTTCTGTATTCTTGTTCACCGGATTGCCTTCTATTCACTTCTCTCCCTGGATGGCCTTCTGTTCTCTCCTCTCTCTGTATGCCCTTCTTTACTCTCCTCTCTCTGGATTCCCTTCTGTCTTCTCCTCTCTCTGGATGCCCTTCTGTTCTCTCCTCTCTCTGGATGACCTTATGTCTTCTCCTCTCTCTGAATACACTTTGGTCTTCTCCTCTCTCAGGAGGATCTTCTTTCCTCTCCTATATCCTGATGCCCTTCTTGTCTCTCCTCTCTACCAATGCCCTTCTGTCTTCTATTCATTCTGGATATCCTTGTGTTCTCTGCTCTCTCTGGGTGCCCTTCTGTCCTTTCCACTCTCTGTATGCCCTTCTGTTAACTTTCTCCCTGGATGCCCTTCTGTCTTCTTCCCTCTCCGGATGCCCTTCTGTTCTCTCCTCTCTCTGGATGCTCTTCTTTTCCCTCTTCTCTCTGGATTCCCTTCTGGCGTTTTCTCTCTCTGGATGCCCTTCCTTTCTCTCCAATCTCTGGATTCCCTTTTTGTCTTCTCCTCTCTCTGGACGCCCTTCCTTTCTCTCCTCTCTCAAGATGCCCTTCTGTCCTCTAGTCTCTCTGTATGCCCTTCTGTTCTCTCGTCTCTCCTGATGCCCATGTGTTCTCTCCTCTCTCTAGATGCCCTTCTGTCTTCTCCTCTGTCTGGATGGCTTTCTGTTCTCTCCTCTCTCTGGATACCTTCTGTGCTCTCCTCTCTTTGGATGCCCTTCTGTCCACTCCTCTCTCTGGATGCCCTTCTGTCGTCTCCTCTCTGATGCCCTTCTGTCTTCTCCTCTCTCCCTATGCCCTTCTGTTCTCTCCTCCCTCTGGATGCCCTTGTGTCCACTTGTCTCTCTGTATGGCATTCTGTCCTCCCTTTTCTCTGGATGCCCTTCTGTCTTCTCCTTTCTCTGGATCCCATTCTGTTCTGTCCTCTCTCTAGATTCTCTTCTGTCCTCTCATCTCACTTAATGCCCTTCTGTTCTCTTTTCTCTCTGGATGCCCTTGTGTCCTCTCCTCTCTCTGGATGCCCTACTGTCTTCTCTCTATGGATGCCCTTCTGTATTCTCCTCTCTCTGGATGTCCTTCTCTTGTCTCCTTTCTCTGGATGCCCTTCTGTTCTCTCCTCTCTCTCGATTCCCTTCAATCAACTCTTCTCTCTGGATGCCTTTCTGTCATCTCCTCTCTCTGGATGCTCTTCTGTCTTCTCTTCTCTCCCTATGCCCTTCTGTTCTCTCGTCTCTCCCGATGCCCTTCTGTATTCTCCTCTCTCTGGATGCCCAACAATTTTCTCCTTTCTCTGGATACCCTTCTGTCTTCTCTCTCTAGATGCCTTTCTGTTCTCTCCTCTCACTGGATGCTGTTCTGTCCTCTCCTCTCTCTGGATGCCCTTCTGTCTTCTCTTCTCTTCTGATGCCATTCGTTCCTCCTCCCTCTTTGGATTTCCTTCAGTCTTCTGCACTCTCTGGATGGGCTGCTGTTCTGTCCTGTTACTGGATGTCTCTCCTCTCTCTGGATGCCCTTCTGTCTTCTCCTCTCTTTGGATGCCCTTGTGTCCTCTTCTCTCTCTGTATGCCCTTCAGTGCTCTCTTCTCTCTGGATACCCTTCTGTCTTCTCCTTTCCCTGGATCCCCTTCTGTTCTCTCCTCTCTCTAAATTCTCTTCTGTCCTCTCATCTCACTTGATGACCTTCTGTTCTCTTCTCTCTCTGGATTACCTTCTGTTCTCTCATCCCTCTAGAGGCCCTTGTGTCCTCTCCTCTCTCAGGATGCCCTTCTGTCTTCTCTTCTCTATGGATGCCCTTCTGTCCTATCCTCTCTTTGATGCCCTTCTGTTTTCTCCTCTCTTACGCTGCTCTTCTGTACTCTCTTCTTTGTGGATGTCCTTCTGTATTCTCCTCTCCTCTGATGTCCCTTCTTTGTGTCTCCTTTCTCTGGATGCCCTTCTGTTCTGTCCTCTTTCTGGATGCCATTCTGTTTCTCTGCTCTCTCAGGATCCCTTCTGCCTTCTCCTCACTCTTGGATGGTTTTCTGTATATCTCCTCACTCTAGATGTTCTTCTTGCTCTCCTTCTATCTGGATGCCCTCAGTTCTCTCATCTCTCCAGATACCCTTCTGTCTCTCCTCTCCTCTCTCGATTCCTTCAATCCTCTTTCTCTGTGATGCACATCTGTCTTGCTCCTTTCCCTGATGTTCTTTTGTTCTCTCCCTCTACCAATGCCCTTCTGTCTTCTCCTCTTTCTGGATGCTCTTGGCATTCTCTGCTCTCTCTACATGCCCTTCTGTCCTCTCCTCTCTCTGGATGTCTTTCTGTCTTTTCCTCTTTCCGAATGCCCTTTTGTTATCTCCTCTCTCTGGTTTCCCTTCTGCATTCTCCTCTTTCTGGTTACCCTTCAGTCCTCTCCTCTCTCCGGATGCCCTTCTGTTCTCTCCTCTTTCCAGATGCCCTTCTGTATTCTCCACTGTTTTGATGCCCTTTTGCCCTCTTCTCTCTCTGGATGCTCTTTTGTCCTCTCCTCTCTCTTGATACCCTTCTGTTCTCTCCTCTTTCTGGATGCCTTTCTGTTCTCTCCTGTCTCTGGATGTCCTTGTGTCATCTTCTCTCTCTGGATTCACATTTGTTTTCTCCTCTCTCTGGATGCCCTTCTGTTCTCTCCTCTTTCTGTATGCCATTCTGTTCTCTCCATTCTCCGGATGCCCTTCTGTCTTCTCCTATCTCTAGATGCCATTCTGTTCTCTCCTTTCTCCAGATGCCCTTTTGTCTTTTCCTCTCTCTGGATGTCCTTCTGCTCTCTCCTCTCTCTGGATTCACTTCTGTTCTCTCCTCTCTGTGGATGCCATTCTGTCTTCTCCTAACTCCTGATCCCTTCTTTTTTCTCCTCTTTCTGGATACCCTTCCGTTCGTTGCTCTCTCTACATGCCCTTCTATTCTCTATTCTCTCTGGATGCCTTTTGTTCTCTCCTCTCTCTGGATGTTCTTCTGTCTTCTCCACTCTCTGGATACCGTTCTATTCTCTAATCTCCCTGGAATCCCTTCAATCTTCTCTGCTCTCTGAATGCCCTTCTGTTATCCCCTCTCTTTGGATGTGTTTCTGTCTTCTCCTTTCTCTGGATGCCCTTCTTTTCTCTCCTCTCTCTGGATGCCCTTCTGTCTTCTACTCTCTACCTATGCCCTTCTGTTCTCTCGTCTCTCTGCCTTCCCTTCTGTTTTCTCCTTTTTCTTGAGGACCTTCTGTTCTCTCCTCTATCCAGATGCCCTTCTGTCTTCTTCTCTCTCTGGATTCCCTTCTGTCTCCTCCTCTCTCTGGATGCCCTTCTGTTCTCTACTCTCTCCGGATGTCCTACTGTCTTCTCCTCTCTCTGGATGCCCTTCTGTTCTCTCCTCTCTCTGGATGCCCTTCTGTTCTCTCCGCACTGTATATTCCCTTCTATCTTCTCCTCTCTCTGGATGCCCTTCTGCGCTCTCCTTTTTCTGGATGCCCTTCGGTTCTATCCACTCTCCAGATGCCCTTCTGTCTTCTCCTCTCTTCCAATGCCCTTCTGCTCTCTCCTCTCTCTGGATGCCCTTCTGTTCTCTCCTCTCTCTGGATTCCATTCTGTCTTCTCCTCTCTCTGGATGCCCTTCTCTCCTCTCTCCTCTTTATGGATGCCCTTCAGTCTTCTCTTGTTGGATATCCTTTGGTCTCTCCACTCTCGGGATTACCTTCTTGCCTCTCCTCTCTCTGGATGCCCTTCTGTCTTCTCCTCCTTCTGGATGCCCTTCTGTCCTCTCCTCTCTCTGGATGCCCTTCTGTCTCTCCTCTCTCTGGATGTCCTACTGTCTTCTCCTCTCTCAGGATGTCTTTCTGCTCTCTCCTCTCTCTGGATGCCCTTCTGGTCTCTCCGCTCTCTGGATTCCCCTAGGTCTTCTCCTTCCTCTTGATACCCTTCTGTCTTCTCCTCCTTCTGGATGCCCTTCTGTCCTCTTCTCTCTCTGGATGCTCTTCTTTTCTCTCCTCTCTCTGGATGCCCTTCTGTCTTCTCCTCTCTCTGGATGCCCTTCTGCTCTCTCCTCTCTCTGGATGCCCTTCTTCTTCTCCTCCCTCTGGATGCCTTTCTGCTCTCTCCTCTCTCTGGATGCCCTTCTGTTCTCTCCTTTCTCTGGATTCCCCTCTGTCTTCTCCTCTCTCTTGACACCCTTCTGTTCTCTCCTCTTTCATGATGCCCTTCTGTTCTCTCCTTTCTCCAGAAGCACATCTGTCTTCTCCTCTATCTGGATGCCCTTCTGCTCTCTCCTCTCTCTGGATGCCCTTCTATTCTCTCCTCTCTCTGGATTCCCTTCTGTCTTCTACTCTCTCTGGATGCAGTTATATCCTCTCCTATCTCTGGATGCCCTTCTGTCTTCTCCTCTCTCCAAATGCCCGGCTGTTCTCTTCTCTCTCTGGATTCTCTCTGTCTTCCCTGTCTCTGGATGCCCTTCTGTTCTCTCCTCTCTCTAGATGCCCTTCTGTTCTCTCCTCTATCTAGATGCCCTTCTGTCTTCTCCTCTCTCTGTAAGGCCTTCTTTACTCTTTTCTGTGGATGCCCTTCTGACCTTTCCTCTTTCTGGATGCCCTTCTTTACTCTCTTCTCTCTTAAGGCCACTCTGTCAACTCCTCTCTCTGGAAGCCCTTCTGCTCTCTCCTCTCTCTGGATGCCCTTCTGTCTTCTCCTCTTTCTGGATACCTTTCTGTTCTGTACTCTCTCTACATGCCCTTCTTCCTCTATTCTTCTTAGATGCCCTTATGTTTTCTCCTATCTCTGGATGTTCTTCTGTCTTCTCCTCTCTCTGGATACCCTTCTATTCTCTACTCTCCCTAGATGCATTTCTGTCTTCTCTGCGCTCGGGATGCCCTTCAGGTCTCCCTTCCCTGTAGATGTGTTTCTGTCTTATCCTCTCTCTGGGGGCCCTTCTGTTCTCTCCTCTCTCTTGATCCCTTCTGTCCTCTCTTCTCTCTGGATGCCCTTATTCACACTCCTCTCTCTGGATGCCCTTCTGTCCTCTCCTCTATCTGGATGCCCTTCTGTCTTCTCCTCTCCCTGGATGCCTTTTGTTCTCTCCTCTCTTGGGATTCCTTTCTTCCCTCTCCTTTCTCTAGAAGCCCTTCTGTTGTCTCCTCCCTCTGGATGCCCTTCTGTCTACTCCTCTCTCTGGATGGCCTTCTGTCTTCTCTCTTCTTATGCCCTTCTGTTTTCTCATCTATTTGGCTTCCCTTCTGTATTCTCTTCTCTCTGGATGTCCTTCTGGTCTCGCCTCGCTCTGAATAAACTTCTGTTTTCTCCTCTCTTTGAAGGTCCTTCTGTTTCTCCTCTTTCTGTATGTCCTTCTGCTCTCTTTTCTCTCTGGATGCCCTTTTGTTCTCTCCTCTCTCCGGATGCCCTACTGTCTTCTCCTCTCTCAGGATGCCCTTCTGCTCTCTCCTCTCTCTGGATGCCCTTCTGTCTTCTTTTTCTCTGGATGCCCTTCTGTCTTCTCCTCTCTCTGGATGCCCTTCTGTTCTCTCCTCTCTCTAGATGCCCTTCTGTTCTCTTCTTTATCTAGATGCCCTTCTGTCTTCTCCTCTTGCTGTATGGCCTTCTTTACTCTTTTCTCTGGATGCCCTTCTGACCTCTTCTCTCTCTGGATGCCCTTCTTTTCTCTCTTCTCTCTGGAGGCCATTCTGTCAACTCCTCTCTCTGGAAGCCCTTCTGTCTTCTCATATCTCACAATGCCCTCTGTCTTCTCCTATTTCTGGATATCTTTCTGGTCTCTAATCTCTCTACATGCCCTTCTGTCCTCTATCCTCTCTGGATGCCCTTATGTTCTCTCCTATGTCTGGATGTTCTTCTGTCTTCTCCGCTCTCTGGATACCGTTCTACTCTCTACTCTCCCTGGATGCACTTCTGTCTTCTCTGCCCTCTGGTTGGCTTTCATTCTCTCCTCTCTCTGGATCCCTTCTGTCCTCTCCTCTCTCTGGATACTCTTTTTCACACTCCTCTCTCTGGATGCCCTTCTGTTCTCTCCTCTATCTGGATGCCCTTCTGTCCTCTCCTCTCTCTGGATGGCCTTCTGTTCTCTCCTCTCTCTGGAATCCCTTATTGTCTTCTCCTCTCGCTGGATGCCCTTCGTTCTCTCCTCTCTCTAGATGCCCTTCTGTCTTCTATTCTCTCTGGATGCCTCTCTGTTCTCTCATCTCTCCTGATGTCCTTCTGTGCTCTCCTCTCTCTGGATGCCCTTCTGTCCTCTCCTCTCTCTGGATGCCCTTCTCTCTTCTCTGCTCTCTGGATGCCCTTCTGTTCTCCGCTCTCTGTGGATGTGTTTCTGTCTTCTCCTCTCTCCATGCTTTTCTGTCCTCTCCTCTATCTGGATTCCCTTCTGTCCTCTCTTGTCTCAGGATGCCCTTCTGTCTTCTCCTCTCTGGATGCCCTTCTGTTCTGTCCTCTCTCTAGATGACCTTCTGTCTTCTCCTCTCTCTGGATGCCCTTCTGTTCTCTTCTCTATCTAGATGCCCTTCTGTCTTCTCCTCTTTCTGTATGGCCTTCTTTACTCTTTTCTGTGGATGCCCTTCTGACCTCTTCTCTCTCTGGATGCCCTTCTTTTCTCTCTTCTCTCTGGAGGCCATTCTGTCAACTCCTCTCTCTGGAAGCCTTCTGTCTTCTCCTATCTCCCAATGCCCTTTTGTCTCCTTCTATTTCTGGATACCCTTCTAGTCTCTACTCTCTCTACATGCACTTCTGCCCACTATCCTCTCTGGAAGCCCTTATGTTCTCTCCTATCTCTGAATGTTCTTCTATCTTCTACGCTCTCTGGATACCGTTCTGCTCTCTACTCTCCCGAGATGCACTTCTGTCTTCTCTGTGCTCAGGATGCCCTTCAGTTCTCCCCTCCCTGTAGATGTGTTTCTGTCTTCTCCTCTCTAGTTGCCCTTCTGTTCTCTCCTCTCTCTGGATGCCCTTCTGTTCTCTCCTCTTTCTGGATTCCCTTCTTGTCTTCTCCTCTCGCTGGATGCCCTTCTCTTCTCTCCTCTCTCTAGATTCCCTTCTGTCCTCTATTCTCTCTGGATGCCTCTCTGTTCTCACATCTCTCTGGAAGCCCTTCTGTGCTCTCCTCTCTCTGGATGCCCTTCTGTCCTCTCCTCTCTCTGGATGCCCTTCTGTCTTCTCTGCCCTCTGGATGCCCTTCTGTTCTCCCCTCTCTGTGGATGTGTTTCTGTCTTCTCCTCTCTCGTTGTTCTTCTCTCCTCTCCTCTCTCTGGATGCCCATCTGTCCTCTCCTCTCTCTGGATGCCCTTCTGTTCTCTCCTCTCTCTTCTTTCACTTTTTGTCTTCTCCCCTCCCTGGATGCCCTTCTCTTCTCTCCTCTCTCTAGATGCCCTTCTGTCCTCTATTCTCTCTGGATGCCTCTCTGTTCTCTCATCTCCCGGATGCCCTTCTGTGCTCTCCTCACTCTGGATGCCCTTCTGTCCTCTCCTCTCTCTGGATGCCCTTCTGTCTTCTCTGCTCTCTGGATGCCCTTCTGTTCTCCCCTCTCTGTGGATCTGTTTCTGTCTTCTCCTCTTTCAATGCCATTCTATTCTCTCCTCTCTCTGGATGCCCTTCTGACTTCTCCTCTCCATGGATGCCCTTCTGTCTTCTCCTCTCTCTGGATGGCTTTCTGTTCTCTCCTCTCTCTGGATCCCTTTTGTCCTTTCCTCTCTCTGGATGCCCTTCTACACTTTCCTCTCTTGGATGCCCTTCTCTACTCACCTCTTTCTGTATGCCTTTCTGTTCTCTCCTCTGTCTGTACTCCCTTTTTGTCTTCTCCTCTCACTGGATGCCCTTCTCTTCTCTCCTCTCTCTAGATGCCCTTCTGTCCTCTATTCTCTCTGGATGCCTCTCTGTACTTTCATCTCTCTGGATGCCCTTCTGTTCTCTCCTCTCTCTGGATTCCCTTCTGTCTTATCCTCTCTCTGGATGCCTTTCTGTTCTCTCCTCTTTCTGGATGCCCTTTTGTTCTCTCCTCTCTCCGGATGCCCTTCTGTCTTCTCCTCTCTCTGGATTCCCTTCTGCTTTCTTCTCTCTCTTTAAGTCCTTCTCCTCTCTCCTTTTTCTGGATGCCTATCTGTTCTCTCCTCTCTCTGGATGCCCTTCTCTCTTCTCTCTCTGGATGCCCTTCTGCTCTCTCCTCTCTCTGGATGCCCTTCAGCTCTATCCTTTTTCTGGATGCCCTTCTGTTCTCTCCTCTCTCTGGATGCCCTTCTGTCTTCTCCTATCTCTGGATGCCCTTCTGCTCTCTCCTCTCTCTGGATGCCCATATGTGTTTTCGTATCTACAGATGACCTGCTTTTGTCTACTCTCTCTGGATGACCTTCTTTTCTCTCCTCTATCCAGATGCCCTTCTGTCTTCTCTTTCTGGATGCCCTTCTGTTCTTTCCTCTCTCTGAATGCCCTTCTGTTGTCTCCTCTCTCTAGATTCTATTCTGTCCTCTCATCCCTCTGGATGCCCTTCTGTTCCATTCTCTCTCTGGATGATCTTCTGTTCCATGATCTCTGTGGATGCCTTCTGTCTCTCCTCTCTCTGGAAGACTGGATCTCTCTCATCTCTCTGGATGCTCTCGTGTCCTCTCCTCTCTCTGGATGCCCTTCTGTTCTGTCCTCTCTCTGGATAATCTTCTTTTCTCTTCTCCCTGGATGCTGTTCTATATTATAATCTCTCTGGATGCCTTCTGTATTCTCCTCTCTCTGGATGCATTTATGTTCTCTCCTCACTCTGGATGCCCTTCTGTCTTCTCCCCTCTCTGGATGCTCTTCTGTTTTCTCCTCTCTCTGGATGCACTTCTGTTCTCTCCTCACTTGGATGCCCTTCTGTCCTCTTCTCTTTCTGGATTCCCTTCTGTACACTAACATCTCTCTTTGTCTTTCTGTTTTCTTCTCTCTATGGAGTCTCTACTGTACTCTCATCTCTCTGGATGCCCTTCTGTTCTCTCCTCTCTCTGGATGCCCTTCTGTCTTCTCCTCGCTCTGGATGCCCTTCTGTCCTCTTCTCTCTCTGGATGCCCTTCTAACTTCTCTTCTCTATGGATGCCCTTCTGTTCCCTCCTCTCTCTGGATTCCCTTTTGTACTCTCCTCTCTCTGTATCCCCTTCTCTCTTCTCTTCTCTCTGGATGACCTTCTGTTGGCTCCTCTCTCTACATGCCCTTCTGTTCTCTCCTCTCTCTGGAAGCCCTTCTGTTCTCTCCTCTCTCTGGATGCCCTTCTGTCTTTTCATCTCTATGGATGACCTTCTTTTGTCTTCTCTCTCTGGATGACCTTCTTTTCTCCCCTCTATCCAGATGCCTTTTTGTCTTCTCCTCTCACTGTATGTTCTTCTGTATTCCTCTCTCTGGATGCCCTTCAGTTCTCTATCTAGATTCTATTCTGTCCTCACATCCCTCTGGATGCCCTTCTGTTCCCTTCTCTCTCTGGATGATCTTCTGTTCCCTCATCTCTGTGGATGCCATTCTGTTCTCTCCTCTCTCTGGAAGATCTTCTGTTCTCTCATCTCTCTGTATGCCCTTTTGTCCTCTCCCCTCTCTGGATGCCCTTCTTTCCTCTCTTGTTTCTGGATGCCCTTCTGTCTCTACTCTCTCTGGATGCCCTTCTGTTCTCTCCTCCATCTGGATGCCCTTCTGTCTTCTTATCTCTCTGGATGCCCTTCCTTTCTCTTCTCTCTGGATGCCCTTCTGTAATCTCCTCTCTCTGGATGATCTGTCTTCTCCTCTCTCTGGATGCACTTATGTTCTCTCCTCTTTCTGGATGCCCTTCTGTCTTCTTGTTTCTTTGGATGCCCTTCTATTCTGTCCTCTCTCTGGATGCCCTTCTGTTCTCTCCTCTCTGCATGCCCTTCTGTCCTCTTCTTTCTTTGTATTTTCTTCTTTCCTCTAATCGCTCTGGTTGCCTTTCTCTTCTGTTCTATCTATGGAGACTTTCCTGTACTCTCATCGCTCTGGTGCCCTTCTGTTCTCTCCTCTCTCTTGTTGACATTCTGTCTTCTCCTCTCTCGATGCCCTTGTGTCTTCTTCGCTATCTGGATGCTCTTCTGTTATTTCCTACTATCCTCTATCCAGATGCACATCTGTCCTCTCCTCTCTCTTTATGCCCTTCTGTTTTCTCCAATGTCTGGATGCCCTTCTGTTCTCTCCTCTCTGTGTAGGCCCATCTGTCCTCTCGTCTCTCTGGATGCCCTTCTGTCTTCTCCTCTCTCTGGATGCCCTTCTGTTTTCTCTCCTCTCTCTGGATGCCCTCTGTCTTCTCCCCTCTATGGTTGCCCTTCTATTCTCTTCTCTCTCTGATAATCTTCTGTTTCCTCTACTCTCTGGGTGTCCTTCTTTTCTATCCTCTTCTGGATGTTTTTCTGTGTTCTCCTCTCTGTGGATGCCCTTCTGTTCTCTACTCTGACTGCATGACCTTCTTTCTGCTCCTCTCTCTGTATACTCTTCTGTTATCTCCTCTGTCAGGATGCCCTTCTGTCCTCTCTTCTCTCTCAATGCCCTTCTGTCTTCTCTTCTCTAAGCATGCCCTTCTTTTCTCTCCTCTGACTGTATGACCTTCTTTTCTGCTCCTATCTCTTGATGTGCTTCTCTTCTCTCCTCTCTCTGGATGATTTTCTGTTCTCTCCAGTCTCAGGATGCCCTTCTGTCCACCCTTTCTCTGGATGCCCTTCTGTTCTCTCCTCTCTCCAGATATCCTACTGTCCTCTCCTCTCTCTGCATATTCTTCTGTCTTTCTTCTCTCTGGATGACCTTCGGTTGGCTCTTCTCTCT
>NW_023045176.1:0-43999 GCF_011762505.2 Arvicanthis niloticus | reverse complement strand
AAGGACATCCATGTTATAGACATTGGGGAGGTTCTCCCTGTAATGGACAATAAGTATGACATCCCTGTGGTGGACAGTGAGGACAACATTTCTGTTTTGGACAACTGAGAGGATGTTATTGTGGTGGACAGTGTAAAGGACGTCCCTGAGGTGGACAGCAGGGAGGAACTCTCTGTGGTGGATATTGGGAAGGATTTCCCTGTGGTGAACAATGCAAAGCATGTTTCTGTAGTGGACAATAAAGAGGACATCCAAGTCATGGATATTTTGAAGGATGTCACAGTGGTGGACAGTGGTGAGGAATTTTCTCTGCTGCAAAGGAAAATGTCCCTTCGGTTGACAGTGGAAAGTACATCTCTGTGGTGGAAAGTAGAGAGAAACACAGTGTGGTGGACAGTGGGAAGAACATTTAGGTTGTGGACAATGGGAAGGAAATCCCTGTTGTTGATATTGGGAAGGACCACCTTGTGGTGAACAGTGGGAAGGATATCCCTGTGGTGGACAGTGGGGAGGACATCCGTGTGGTGGACAGGGGGAAGGACATCCCTGTGGTGGACAGTGAAGAGGACTTTTCTGTGTTGGACATTTGGGATGACATCCCTGTGGTGAATAGTGGGAAAGATGTTTATTTGGTGGATAGTGGGGAGAATGTCCCTGTCGTGGAGAGTGCAGAGGACATCTTTGGGGTTGAGAGTGTTGCTGACATCCCTGGTTTGCAAAAGAGGATGTCCCTGTGGTGCACAGTGGTGAGGATATCCCTGTTGTGCACAGGACAATGTCCCTGTTGTGCAAAGTGGGTAGGATGTCCCAGTGGTGAACAGTGAAAAGAATGTCACTGTGGTGGACAATTTGGAGAACAGTAGAGAGGACTTCCCTGTGGTGGACAGTGCTAAGGAGTTCCCTATGGTAGACAGTGGGAAGGACACATATGTTGTGGACCTTCAGAAGGACATCCTTGTTGTGGACATTGGAAAAGACCTCTTTCTGGTGGACAGTGGGAAGGGTGTGCCTCTGGTGGACAGTGGGGAGGACCTCCTTTTAGTGGACAGTGATAATGACATCCCTGTTATGATCTGAGGAGTGGATATTACTGAGGTTGAAAGTGGGAAGGACTTCATCTTGGTGGACAGCGGGGAGGACCCTTCTTGTGTGAATAGTGGGAAGGACATCCCTGTTGTAGACAGTGCAGAGGACACACCGGTGGTGGATAGTGGGGAGGATTTCTCTGTGATGGACAATGGGGAGGATGTTACTGTTGTGCACTGGAGAAAGTCCATGTGTTGCATACTTGGAAGGATGTACATATGGTGGAGAGTGCTGAGGATATCTCTGTGGTGGAAAGTGGTTAGTACATCCCTGTTGTGCACAGGAGGATGTCCCTGTGGTGCACAGTGTGGAGGATGTCCGTGTTGTTTACATTGGGAAGGACTTTTCTGTGTTTCATTGTTGGGAGGACATTCATGTTGTGGACATTTGGGGGGATACCCCTGTGTTGGAGTGTTGAGAGGATTTCACTGTGGTGGACACTGTGGATGAAGGCCTTGTGGAGAGTAAGGACAATGCTCCTGTGGTGCACAAGAGAATGTCTCTTTGGTGGACAGTGAGAAGGATATCCTTGTAATGGGTAGTGCAGAAGACATCTCCGGGCTGGACAGTGGTAAGAACATCCTAGTTGTGCACAAGAGAATGTTCCTGTAGTGTACACTGGGAAGGACATCCATATGGTGGACAGTGAAGAGGACTTCCCTGTGGTGGACCATTGAAATGATGTCCTTGTGGTCGACAGTGGCAAGGACGTCCGTTTTGAGGACAGTGGGGAGGACATCACTGTGGTGGACAGGCAGAAGGATGTCCCTGTGGTGGACAGAAGGGAGGACTTCCCTGTCATGGACCATGGGTAGGATGTCCTTGTGGTTTACAGTGCAGAGAATATTCGTGTGGTGGACCGCAGTGAGGACTTTCCTGTAGTGCATATTGTTGAAGGCAACCATGTTGTGAGCAGTGGTAAGGATGTCTTTATAGTACACAGGAGGATGTCCCTGTGGTGAACAGTGGGAAGGATATGTGTTTGGTGGACAGTGGAAAGGACGTCCCTGTGTTGGACTGTTTGGAGGACCTACCTATGTTTGACAGTGGGGAGGACATTTCTGTTGTAGACAGTGGGATGGACGTCTCTGTGTTGGAATGTGGGGAGCACATCCCTTTCTTGTACAGTGGGGAGGACGTTTCTATGGTGGAAAGTGGGAAGAATGTCCCTGTTGTGTACAGCAGTGAAGACATCTCTGTGGTCTACAGTGGGAAGGACATCTCTGTTGTGGACAGTAGAAAGAATACTCCTGTGGTGCACAGTTGTGAGGATGTCCCTGTTGTGCATAGGAGGATGTCCCTGTGGTTCAAAGTGAGGAGGATGTTTCTTTGGTGGGCAGTGGGAAAGACGTCCATATGGTGGACTGCAGGGATGTCCACTCTGTAGTGAACATTGCGGAGGATGTCCTTGTGGTGGACAGTGGAAAGGATGTCACTGTGGTGCACATTGATGAGGATGTCCATGTTGTTCACAGAAGGATTTCCCTGTGGTGAACCGTGGGAAGATATCACTGTGCTGGACATTGGTGAAGATGACCATGTGGTGGACAGTTTTATGGATGTCCTTGTGGTACACAGGAGGACATCCCTGTGGGGGATTTGGGTGAGTACCTCTCTCTGATGGACAGCGGGGAGGAAATCCCTGTGGTGGAGTGTTGGGTTGACCTCCCTGTGGTGGACAGTCTGTAGAATGTCCCTGTCGTGGACAGTGGCAAGGACATCCCTGTGCTAAACTGTGAAAATAATGTCCTTTTTATGGACACAAGAAGGATGTCCATGTTGTGGACAAGGGGAGTATGTCCCTATGGTGGACAGTGGTTAGGGTGTCTCTGTGGTGGACAGTGGGGAGAACACCCCTGTTAATGTGGGGAGGATATTTTTGTGGTGGACAGTGGGGAGAACATCCCTGTTTAAATTGGGGAGGACATTTTTGTGGTGGACAGTGGGGAGGTCATCTCTCTGGTGGACAGTGAGAAGGACATTCCTGTGGTGGACAGTTGAGAGGATGTACATGTGGTGGACAGTGGAAAAAACGTTCAATGGTGGACAGTAGGAAGAATGTCCATGTGGTGGGGAGCAGGTAGGACTTCACTGTGGTGGACAGTGGGAAGGAAATACCTGTTGTGGTCAGTAAAAGGATGTTTCATTTGTGCACATTGGGAAAGATGTCCCTCTGGTGAACAATCGGAAGGACATCCCTGTGGTGGACAGTGGTGAGGTTTACCCTTTGGTGAAAAGTGATAAGAATGCCCCTGTGGTGGACAGCAGGGAGGACCTCAATTTGGTGGTCAGTGGGAATGATGTCCCTGTGGTGGACAATGAAAAGTATGTCTCTGTGGTGCAAAGTGTTGAGGATATCCCTGTTGTGCACAGGAGGATGTCCTTGTGGTGGACAGTGGGTAGAAACTTTCTGTTGTGGACAGTTGGATGGATGTCCTTGTGGAGGACAGTGGAGAGTACATTCCTATGGCATACAGTGGGATGAATGTTTCTGTAGTGGACAGTTGGGAACATATTTCTGTGGTTGGACTGTTAGGAAGATGTCCCTGTGGTAAATATTGGGAAGGAAGTCCTTTTTGTGGACAATGAAAGGATGTCAATGTGGTGAACATTGGGAAGGACATCCCTGTTGTAGACAGTGGGGAGATTCTCCCTGTGGTGGACAGTAAGTAGGATGTCCCTGTAGTGGACATTGGGGAGTATGTTTCTTTTTTGGACAACTGAGAGGACGTTACTGTGATGAACAGTGTGAAGGACGTCTCTGTATTGGACAGCAGGGAGGACCTCTCTGTGGTGAAAAGTGGTAAAGATGTCCCTGTGATAGACAGTGATGAGGATGTTTCTGTGGTGGACAGTGGAAAGGATGTCCCTGTTGTGGACAGTGGTGAGGACCTCCCTGTTGTAAATATTGGGAAGGACTTCCCTGTGGTGATCATTGGAAAGGATGTTTCTGTGGTGGACAGGGGAGAAGACCTCCTCATGGTGGAAAGTGGAAAGGTCGTCACAGTTGTGGACAGTGGGGAGTACGTTTCTGTGGTGGACTGTGGTGAGGAAGTTTCTCTGGTGCAAAGGAAAAGATCTTTTTGATGGACAGTGGAAAGTACATCTCTGTGGTGGACAGTAGAGAGAAACACACTGTGGACAGTGGGAAGATCATTTATGTTGTAGACAGTGGGAAGGAAGTCCCTGTTGTCGATATTAGGAAGGACCTCCTTGTGATGAACAATGGGAAGGATATCCCTCTGGTGGACAGTGGGGAGGAAATCCATGTGGTGGACAGGGGAAAGGACATCCCTGTGGTGGACAGTGAGGAGGACTTTTTTGTGTTGGACATTTGGGATGACATCCCTGTGGTGAAGAGTGGGAAAGACGTTTTTTTGGTGGATAGTGGGGAGGATGTCCCTGTCATGGAGAGTGAAGAGGACATTTCTGGTGTGGAAAGTGTTGCTAACATCCCTGGTGTGCAAAGGAAGATGTCCCTGTGGTGCACAGTTGTGAGAATATCCCTGTTGTGCACAGGAAAATGTCCCTGTTTTGCATAGTGGGGAGGATTTCCAAGTGTTGAACAGTGAAAAGATTGTCACTGTGGTGGACAATTTGCAGGATGTCCCTGTGGTGGACAGTGGGAAGGAAGTCCCTTTGGTTGACAACAGGGAGGACTTCTCTATGGTGGACAGTATGAAGGACGTCCTTGTGGTGGTCAGTGGGGAGGACGTCCCTGTGGTGGACAGTTGAAAGATGTACCTTTGATAGACAGTTGGTAGGATGTCACTTTGGTGGACAGTGGGAAGGACATCCCCATGGTAGACAGTGGGTAGGATGTCCCGGTGGAGGGCAGTGGGTAGAACTTCTTCATGGTGAACAGTGGGAAGGACATCCCTGTTGTGGACAGTGGGGAGGATATTCTTTGGTGGACTGTTGAAATGACGTCCTTTTGGACAGTTTGAAGGACATCCCTGTGGTGGACAGTGGGGAGGATGTCCCTGTTTGTGGACAGTGTTGTGGACATCCCTGTGGTGAACAGTTGAGAGAACGTTTCTGTGGTGCACAGGATAACGTCTCTTTGGTGGACTGTAGGAAGGTTTTCCCTGTTGTGGAGAGTACAAAGGACATCTCTGGAGTGGACAGTGGTGAGAACATCCCTGGTGTGCACTGGAAGATGTCACTGTGGTGCGTAATCGTGAGGACATACCTGTTGTGAACAGGAGATTGTTTCTGTTGTGAAGAGTAGGTAGGATGTTCCTGTCTTGAACACCCCAGTGGTGGACATTAATGAGGACAACCCTGTGGTGGAGAGTGGGGAAACATCCCTGTGTTGGACAGTGGGGTTTACTTCTCTGTGGTAGATGAGGGATGGATATCACTGTGGTGGACAGTGGGAAGGACGTCCCTTTGGTGGACAACTGGGAGGACTTCTCTACGGTGAACTGTATGAAAGACGTCCTTGTGGTGGTCAGTGGGGAGGATGTCCCTGTGGTTTACAGTGGGGAAGATGTCTCTGTGGTGGACAGTTGAAACATGTACCTTTGGTGGACAATGGGAAGGACATCCCTGTGGTAGACAGTTGGTAGGATGTCCCTGTTGAGGGCAGTAGGTAGAACATCTCTGTGGTGGACAGTGGGAAGGACATCCCTGTTGTGGACATTGGGGAGAATATTTCTGTTGTGGACAGTTGAAATGAAGTCCTTGTGGGAAGGACATTTATGTTGTGGATTGTGGAAAAGACATACATGATGTGGACATTGGGAAGGAACTCTGTGTGTTCTACAGTGGCAAGCATGACACTCTACTGAACAGTGGGGAGAAACACCATGTGGTGGACAGTGGGAAAGACGTCCCTGTGGTGGACAGAGGAAAGGACATCATTGAGGTGAACATTAAGAAGTACATTCCTGTTTTGGACAGCAGGGTGTACCTTTCTGTGGTGGACAGTTGGAAGGACATGGCTGTTGTGGACAGTATCGTGGACAACATTGTGGTGGACAGTGGAAAGGACATCCCTGTGGTGGACAGTAGAGAGGACTTCCCTGTGGTGGACAGTGAGAAGGAGGTCGCTGTGGTGGAGAGTGGGAAGGACATGCCTGTTGTGGACAGTGCGGAGGACATCTCTGTGGTGAACAGTGGAAAGGACATCCCTGTGGTGGACAGTAGAAAAGACATCCCTGTTTTGGACAGTGGGAAGAAGGTCCCTGTGGTGGATATTGGAAGGACATATATGGTGTTGACTGTTGGAAGGACGTCCCTGTTGTAGACATTGGGAAAGACATTTTGGTGAACAGTGGGAAGGATCACCCTCTTTTGGACAGTGGGGAGGACGTCCCTATGGTAGAAATTGGGAAGGACATCCCTGTTATGGTATGAGGGGAGGATATCACTGAGGTGGACAGAGGGATGGAAGTCACTGTAGTGGACAACAGGGAGGACCTTTCTGTTTTGTATTGTGGGAAGGACATCCCTGTTGTAGACAGTGGGGAGGATATTCCTGTGGTGGACAGTGTTGAGGATTTCACTGTGGTGGACTGTGGGAGGATGTTACTATGGTGCACTGGAGAATGTCCTTGTGGTGCATAGTCAGAAGGATGTCCATATGGCAAAGAGTGTGGAGGATATCTCTGTGGTGGGCAGTGGTTAGGACATCCCTGTTGTGCTGAGGGTGGAGGATGTCCCTGTTGTTTACAGTGGGAAGGACTTCACTGTGTTTGATAGTTGGGAGGACATCCCTGTAGTGAACATTGGTGAGGACAACCATGTTGTGTACAGTGGTAAGGATGTCCTTGTGGTACACCAAAGGATGTCCCTGTGGTGGAGAGTGGGAAGCACATCTCTTTGGTGAACAGTGGAAAAAACGTCCCTGTGGTGGAAAGTTGGGTGGACCTCCCTGTGGTGGACAGTGTAGAGGACGTTTCTGTGGTTGACAGTGGGATATGCACATTTGTTGTGGAGAGTGTGGAGGATGTTAATGTGGTGCATATTTAGAAGGATGAACATATGGTGAAGAGTGAGGAGACAGCTCTGTGGTGGACAATGATTAGGACATCCCTGTTGTACACAGAAAGTCCCTGTGGTGCACAGGGGAAAGGATGTCCCTGTTGTTTACAGTGGAAAGGATTTCACTGGGTTTGATAGTTGGGTGGACATCCGTGATGTGGACAGTTGGGAGGATGTCCCTGTGTTGGAGAGTTGAGAGGATTTCACTGTGGTGGACAGTGTGGATGATGGCCTTGTGGACAGTGAGGACAATGCTCCTGTGGTGCACAAAAGAATGTCTTTTTGGTGGACAAGGAGAAGGATATCCTTGTAGTGGGGTACGCAGAAGACATCTCTGGGTTGTACAGTGGTAAGAACATCCCTGTTGTGCACAGGAGGATGTCCCTGTGGTGTACAGTGGGAAGGACATCCCTGTGGTAGACAGTGAAGAGGACTTCCCTGTGGACCCTTGAAATGATGTCGTGTGGTTGACAGTGGAAAGGATATCCCTTTGGAGGACAGTGGGGAGGACATCACTGTGGTGGACAGGCAAAAGCATGTCCCTGTGGTGGACAGTGGGGAGGAACTCTCTCTGGTGGACAGTATGTAGGATGTCCCTGTGGTTTACAGTATGGAGGATATTCATTTGTTGGATGGTGGTGAGGACTTCTCTGTAGTGCATATTTTTGAGGACAACCATTAAGTGGACAGTGGTAACGATGTCCTTGTAGTACACAGGAGGATGTCGCTGTGGTGGACAGTGTGAAGGACATCTGTTTGGTGGACCGTAGAAAGGATGTCCCTGTGGTGGACTGTTGGGAGGACCTTTCAGTTGTGGACAGTGGGATTGACATACAAGTGGAGGACAGTGGGTGGTAAGTCCCTGTTGTGTACAGTGGGATGGATGTTTTGTAGTGGACGGTTTGGAACATATTTGTGTGGTGGACAGTTAGGAAGATGTCCCTGTGGTAAACAGTGGGAAGAAAGTACCTTTGTGGACAGTGAAAGGATGTCCATGTGTTGGACAATGGAAAGAACATCCCTGTGGTAGACAGTGGGGAGGTTCTTCCTGTTGTGGACAGTAAGTAGGATGTACTTGTGGTAGAGAGTGAGGAGGATGTTTCTGTTTTGGACAACTGAGAGGACGTTACTGTGCTGGACAGTGTGAAAGACATCCCTGTGTTGGACAGCAGGGAAGAACTCACTGTGGTGGACAGTGGTAAAGATGTCCCTGTGATAGGCTGTGATGATGATGTTTCTGTGGTGGACAGTGGAAAGGACATCCCTGTTGTGGACAGTGGTGAGGACCTCACTGTCATGGATATTGGCAAGGACGTCCCTGTGGTGAACAGTGGCAAGGATGTTTCTGTGGTGGATATTGAAGAGGACTTCCTCATGGTGGAAAGTGGAAAGGATGTCACAGTGGTGGACAGTGGTGAGGATGTTTCTGTAGTGGACAGTGGTGAGGAAGTTTCTCTGGTGCAAAAGAAAATGTCCCTTTGGTGGACAGTGGAAAGTACATCTTTGTGGTGGACAGTAGAGAGAAAAACACTGTGGTGGACAGTGGGAAAAACATTTATGTTGTGGACAGAGGGAAGGAAGTCTCTGTTGTCTATATTGAGAAGGACCTCCTTGTGGTGAACAGTGGGAAAAATATCACTCTGGTGGACCTTGCCCAGCATATCCCTGTGGTGCAGAGGGGGAAGGACATCCCTCTGGTGGACAGTGAAGAGGACTGTTCTGTGTTGGACATTTGGGATGACATCCCACTGTTGAATAGTGGGAAAGATGTTTCTTTGGTGGATAGTGGGTAGGATGTCCCTTTTGTGGAGAGTGTACAGAGGACATCTCTGTGGTGGAGAGTGTTGCTGCCATCCCTGGTGTGCAAAGGAGGATGTCCCTGTGCTGGACAGTGGTGAGGATATCCCTGTTGTGCACAGGAAAATGACTCTGTTGTGCAAAGTGGGTAGGATGTCGCAGTGGTGACGAGAGAAAAGGATGTCACTGTGGTGGACAACTTGGAGGATGTCCCTGTGCTGGACAGTGAGAAGGACATTTTTTTGGTTTACAACAGGGAGGACTTCTCTATGGTGGACTGTATGAAGGATGTGATTGTGGTGGTCAGTGGGGAGGATGTCCCAGTGGTGGACATTGGGGTAGATGTCTCTGTGGTGGACAGTTGAAAGATGTACCTTTGGAGGAATGTGGGAAGAACGTCCCTTTGGTGGCAAGTGGGAAGGACATCTCTGTGGTAGACAATGAGTCAGATGTCCCTGTGGAGGGCAGTGGGTATAACGTCTCTGTGGTGGACAGTGGGAAGGACATCCCTGTTGTAGACATTGGGGAGGATATTTCTGTGGTGGACAGTTGAAATGACATCTCTGTGGTGGACAGTGGAGAGGACCTTCCTGTGGTTTAGATTAGGGTGCACCTCCCTGTGGTGGACAGTGGGTAGTACGATGTGTTAGACACTGGGGAGGACATCCCTGTGGTAGACAGTGGAAAGAACATCCCTGTTGTGGACAGTGGGGAGGATGTTTCTGTGGTGGACAGTGGAAAGAACATCCTTGCTGTGAACAGGAGAGAAGACCTCCTTGTGGTGGACAGTGGGAAGGACATCCCTGTGGTGTACAGTGGTAAGGACATTTATGTTGTGGACTGTGGGAAGAACACCTCTGTAGTGGACATTGGGAAAGACCTTTTTGTGGTGAATGGTGAAATAATGGGCCTCTTGTGGACAGAGGGGATGACCTCACTTAGGTGGACAGTGGGAAGGACATACCTGTGGTGGACAGTGGGAAGTACCGATCTGTACTGGACAGTGGGAAGGACATCCCTGTCATGGACAGTGGGGAGGATGTCACTTGTTTGGACATTGGTAAGGAAATCACTGTGGTGGACAGTGGAGAGGACCATTTTGTGGCAAACAGTGGGAAGAAGGTCCATGTGTTGGACAGACGGAAGGACATTTATGTTGTGGATTGTGGGAAGGACGTCCATGTTGTGTACTTTGGGAAAAACCTCTTTGTGGTGGACATTGGGAAGGGTGTGCCTCTGGTGGACAGTGGGGAGGACCTCCTTGTGGTGGACAGTGGGAAGGACATCCCTGTTATAATCTGAGTAGAGGATATCACTGAGGTGGACAGTGGGAAGGATGTCCTCTTGGTGGACAGTGTGGAGGACTTTTTGGTGTGAATATTGGTAAGGACATCCCTGTAGTAGACAGTGGGGAGGACATCCCGGTGGTGGACAGTGGGGAGGATTTCACTGTGATAGACAGTGAGGAGGATGTTACTGTGGTGTACTAGAGAATGTCCCTGTGGTTAATAGTTGGAAGGATGTCCATATGGTGGAGAATGCGGAGGACATCTCTGTGGTGGACAGTGGTTAGGACATCCCTGTTTTGCACAGGAGGATGTCCCTGTGGTGCACAGTGGCGAGGATGTCCCTGTTGCTTACAGTGTGAAAGACTTCCCTGTGTTTGATAGTTGAGGGGACATCTGTGTTGTGGACAGTAGGGAGGATGTCTCTGTGTTGGAGTGTTGTGAGGATTTCACTGTGGTGGACAGTGTGGATGATGGCCTTTTGGACAGTAAGCACAACACTACTGTGGTGCACAAGAGAATGTCTCTTTGGTGGACAGTGAGAAGGATGTCCTTGTAGTGCGGAGTGAGGATGATATCTCTGGGGTGGACAGTTGTAAGACCATACCTGTTGTGCACAGGACGATGTCCTTGTGGTGTATAGTGGGAAAGTGGGAAGGACATCCCTGTGGTGGATAGTGAAGAGGACTTCCCTGTGGTGGACCATTGAAATGACGTCCTTGTAGTCGACAGTGAGAAGGATGTTCCTTTGGAGTACAGTGGGTAGGACATCACTGTGGTAGACAGGCAGAAGGATGTCACTGTGGTGGACAGAAGGGAGGACCTCCGTGTGGTGGACAGTGTGTAGTATGTCCCTGAGGTGTACAGTGGGGAAGACATCACTGTGGTGGACAGGCAGAAGGATGTTGCTATTGTGGAGAGTGGGGAGGACCTCCCTGTGGTGGAAAATATGTAAGATGTAGCTGTGGTTTACCGTGTGGAGGATATTCATGTTGTGGACAGTTGGTGAGGACCTCCCTGTTGTGGACATTGATAAGGACAACCATGTTGTGGACATTGGTACGGATGTCCTTGTGGTACACAGGATGATGTCCCTTTGGTAGACAGTAGGAAGGACATCTCTTTGGTTAACAGTGGAAAGGACATCTCTGTTGTGGACAGTTGGAAGGACCTCCCAGTGGTGAACAGTGGAGAGGGCGTTTCTGTGGTGGACAGTGAAAAGGATATCCCTGTGATGGACAGTAGAGAGGACTTCCCTGTGGTGGACAGTGGGAAGGAGTTCCCTGTGGTGGACCATGGAAGGACATATATGTTTTGGATAGTGGGAAGAACGTCCTTTTTGTGGACATTGGGAAAGACCTCTTTGTGGGGGACAGTCGGAAAGGTGTGACTTTGGTGGACAGTGGGGAGGACTTCCTTGTGGTGGACTGTGGGTAGGATGTCCCTGTGGTTTACAGTGCGGAGGATATTCGTGTGGTGGATAGTGGTGAGGGCTTCCCTTTAGTACATATTGTTGAAGACAACCATGTTGTGGCCAGTGGTAAGGATGTCCTTGTAGTACACAGGAGGATGTCCCTGTGGTGGACAATCGGAAGGACATCTGTGTGGTGGACCATGGAAAGGACATCCCTGGGGTGGACAGTTGGGAGGATCTCCCTGTTTTGGACAGTGGGGAGGACATTTCTGTTGTGGATAGTGGGATGGACGTCTCTGTGGCAGGATGTGGGGAGGACATCAGTTTGTTGGACACTGGGGATGAAGTTTCTGTGTAGGAAAGTGGGAAGAATGTCCCGGTAGTGGACAGCAGGGAGGACATCTATGTGGTCTACAGTGGGAAGGACATCTATTTTGAGGACAGTGGAAATAATATTCCTGTGGTGCCCAGTTGTTAGGACATCCATGTTGTGCATAGGAGGATGTCCCTGTTGTGCAAAGTGAGGAGGATGTTTCTTTGGTGGAAAGGGGGAAAGATGTTTATATGGTGGACTGTGCGGTGGTCCACTCTGTAATAAACAATGGGGAGGATTTCCCTGTGGTGGACAGTGGAAAGTATTTCCCTGTGGTGCACATTGGTCAGGATGTCCCTGTTGTGCACAGGAGGATGTCCTTGAGGTGCACTGTGGGAAGAACGTCACAGTGCTGGACATTGGTGAAGATGACCCTGTGGTGGACAGTTTTATGGATGTCCTTGTGGTACACAGTAGGACATCCATGTGGTGGACAGTTGGGTGGACCTTCCTGTGGTGGACAGTGTGTAGAACATCCCTGTAGTGGACAGAGGGGAGGACATCCCTGTGCTAAACTGTGGGAATAATGTCCTTTTTGTGGACAGTGGAAGGATGTCCATTTTGTGGACAAGGGGAGTATGTCCCTGTGCTGGACAGTGAGGAGGACCTTCCTGTGGTGGACATGGGTAGGTTGTCTCTGTGATTGACAGTGGGGAGGACATCCCTGTTTAAAATGAGGAGGTCATCCTAGTGGTGGACACTGTAGAGTATATCTCTGTGGTGGACAGTGGGAAGAATGTTCCTGTGCTGGACGGCAGAAAGTTCCTCTCTGTGGTGTACAATGAGAAGGACGTCCCTCTGGTGGACAGTGGAGAGGATGTACCTGTGATGGACAGTGGAAAAGATGTTCTATGGTGGACAGTGGAAAGACTGTCCCTGTGGTGGACAGCAGGGAGGACCTCTCTGTGGTGTACAGTGGGAAGGACATCCCTGCTGTGGACAGTAAAAGGATGTTGCTTTTGTGCACATTGGGGAAGATGTCCCTCTGGTGAACAGTGGGAAAGACATCCCTGTGGTGGACAGTGGTGAGGACGACACTGTTGTGGACATTGGTAAGGATGCCCCTGCGGTGGACAGCATGGAGGACCTCACTTTGGTGGACAGTGCGAATGACGTCCCTGTGGTAAGCAATGCAATGTATGTCCCTGTGGTGCACAGTGATGAGGACAGCCCTGTTGTGAACAGGAGGATATTCTTGTGGTAGACAGTGGTGAGGACCATACTCTGGTGGACTGTGTGGTAGGAAGTCCCTGTGGTGGAGAGTGGGAAGGATGTCAATGTGGTAAGCAGTGGGGAAGATGTATGTGTTGTGGACAGTGAGAAGGATGTCTCTTTGGTGGACAGTGGGAAGGATGTCCCTGTGGTGGACTGTGGGGGAGGAACTCCTTGGGGTGGACAGTTGGGAGGATGTTCCTGTGTTGGACAGTGGGTAGGACATTTCTGTTGTGGACAGTTGGATGGACGTCCTTGTGGAGGATAGTGGGGAGTTCATCCGTGTTGTGAACAGTGGGATGGATGTTTCTGTAGTGGACAGTTGTGAACATATTTGTGTGGTTGACAGATAGGAAGTTGTTCCTGTGGTAAACAGTGGGATGGAAGTCCTTTTAGTGGACAGTGAAAGGATGTAAATGTGGTGGACAATGGGAAGGACATCCCTGTTGCAAACAGAGAGGAGGACATCCCTGTGGTGTACAGTGGGGAGGATTTCACTGTGGTGTACAGTGGGGAGGATGTTACTGTTGTGCACTGGAGAAAGTCCTTGTGGTGCATAGTCTGAAGGATGTCCATATGGTGGAGAGTGTGGAGGACATCTCTGTGGTTGACAGTGGTTAGGACATCCCTTTTGTTCCCAGTGGGGAGGTTGTACCTGTTGTTTACAGTGAGAAAGACTTCACTGTGTTTGATAGTTGGGAAGACATCCCTGTTGGGGACAGTTGGGAGGATGTCACTGTGGTGGAGAGTTGAGAGGATTTCACTGTGGTGGACAGTGTAGATGATGACCTTGTAGACAGTAAGAACAATGTTCGTGTGGTGCGTATGAAAATGTCTCTTTGGTGGACAGTGAGAATGATGTCCTTGTAGTGGGGAGTGCAGAAGACATCTCTGGGGTGTACAGTAATAAGAACATCCCTGTTGTGCACAGGAGGATGTCCCTGAGGTGTATAGTGGGGAGGACATCACTGTGGTGGTCAGGCAGAAGGATGTTCATGTTGTGGACTGTTGGAATGACCTCCCTGTGGTGGACAGTGTGTGGTTTACAGTGTGTGGTTTACAGTGTGGAGGATATTCATTTTGTGGACAGTGGTGAGGATGTCCCTGTTGTGGACATTGGTGAGGACAGCTATTTTGTGGACAGTGGTAAGGATGTCCTTGTGGTACTCAGGAGTATGTCTCAGAGTTGTACAGTGGGAAGGACATCTCTTTGGTAACAGAGAAAGGATGTCCATGTGGTGGACACTTGGGAGGACCTCACTGTGGTAGACAGTGGAGAAGACGTTTCTGTGGTGGACAGTGGAATGTACATGTTTGTTTTGGACAGTGCGGAGGACGTCAATGTGGTGTACAGTGGAAAGGACATACCTGTGGTGGACAATAGAGAGGACTTCCCTGTGGTGGACAGTGGTAATTAGGTCTCTCTTGTGGACAGTGGGAAGGACATATATGTTGTGGACAGTGGGAAGGATGTCCTTGTTATGGACATTGGGAAAGACCTCTTTGAGGTGGACAGTGGGAAGGAGGTCCCTGTGGTGGACAGTGGGAAGGACATATGTGTTGTGGACTGTGGGAAAAACATGTCTTTTGTGGACATTGGGAAAGACTTCCTTTTGGTGAACTGTGGGAAGAATGTTTCTCTTGTGGACAGAGGGGAGAACGTCACTTACATGGACAGTGGAGAGGAACTACCTGTAGTGGAGATTGGGGAGGACCTCCCTGTGGTAGACAATGTGTAGGACTTACCTGTGGTGGACACTGGGGATGACATCCCTGTGGTTGAGAGTGGATAGAACATCACTGTTCTGGACAGTGGGTAGAACCTCCCTGTGGTGGACAGTGGGAAGGACATTGACCTCATTATGGTGAACTGTGGGAAGAATGTCGCTCTTGTGGTCAGAGGGGAGGACGTCACTTAGGTGGACATTGTGAAGGACATCCCTGTGGTGGACAGTGGAGGGGACCTTTCTGTGGTGAACAGTGGGAAGAAGGTCCATGTGTTGGACAGTGGGGAGGACATTTATGTTCTGGATTGTGGGAAGGACGTTCATGTTGTAGAATTGGGAAAGACCTCCGTGTGGTGTACAGTGGGAAGCATGTCCCTCTCGTGGACAGTGAAGAGAAACACCATGTGGTGGAAAGTTGGAAGGACGTCTCTGTGGTGGACATAGGAGAGGACATCATTTAGTGGACATTGGGAAGTACATTACTGTTGTGGACAGCAGGATGTACCTTTCTGTGGTGGACAATGGGAAGGACATACCTGTTGAGGACAGGGCGGAGGACATCCCTCTGGTGAACACTGGAAAGAACATCCCTGTGGTGGGCAGTAGGGAGGACTTCCCTGTGGTGGACAGTGAGAAGGTGGTCCATGTGGTGAACATTGAAAGGACATATATGGTGTGGCCTGTGGGAAGGACGTCCCTTTTCTGGACATTGGGAAAGACCTCCTTGTGGTGAACAGTTGGAAGTATGTCTCTCTGGTGGTCATTGTGGAGGAACTCACTTTGGTGGACAGTGGAAAGGATGTCCCTGTGGTGGAGAGAGGTGAGGTTGTCACTTAGGTGGACAGTAGTAAGAATATCCCTGTGGTGAATAGTAGAGAGGACCTCTCTGTGGTGAACAGTGGGAAGGTCCCTGTGGTGGAGAGTGGGAAGGACATTTAAGTTGTGGATTTTGTGAAGGATGTACATGTTGTGGACATTGGGAAGGACCTCTGTGTGTTCTACAGTGGCAAGCATGTCCCTCTGGTGGACAGTGAGGAGGACCACCATGTGGTGGACAGTGGGAAGGACGTCCCTGTGGTGGACAGAGGAAAGGACATCATTGAGGTGGACATTAGGAAGTACGTTCCTGTTGTGGACAGCAGAGTTTACCTTTCTGTGGTGGACAGTGGGAAGGACATGCCTGTTGTGGATAGTGCGGTGGATATCCCTGTGGTGGACAGTAGAAAGGACATCCCTGTGGTGGACATTAGAGAGGACTTCCCTGTGGTGTACAGTGGAAAGGAGGTCCCTGTGGTGGAGATTGAACAAAACATGCCTATTGTGGAGAGTGCGGAGGACATCCCTGTGGTGAACAGTGGAAAGGACAACCCTGTGATGGACAGAAGAGGAAAGTGGACAGTGGAAAGGACTTCCCTGTGATGGATAGTGGGAAGGAGGTCCCTGTGGTGGACATTGGAAGGACATATATGGTGTGGACTGTAGGAAGGACATCCCTGTTGTAGACATTGGGAAAGACGTTTTGGTGGACAGTGGGAAGAATGACCCTCTTGTGGACAATGGGGAGGATGTCCTTATGGTGGAAATTGGGAAGGACATGCCTGTTATTGTCTGAGGGGAGGATATCACTGAGATGGACAGCAGGAAAGACATCCCTGTTGTAGACAGCAGAAAGGACCTTACTGTTTTGAATTGTGGGAAGGACATCCCTGTTGTAAACAGTGGGGAGGACATTCCTGTGGTAGACAGTGGGGAGGATTGCACTGTGGTGGACAGTGGGAAGGATGTTACTGTGGTGCACTGGAGAACATCCTTATGCTGAATAGTCAGAAGGATGTCCATATTGAGGAGAGTGCAGAGGACATCTCTGTGGTGGACAGTGGTTAGGACATCCCTGTTGTGCCCAGTGGGGAGGATGTCACTGTTGTTTACAGTCGGAAGTACTTCACTGTATTTGATAGTTGGGAGGACATCCTTGTTGTGGACTGTTGGGAGGATGTCATTGTGGTGGAGAGTTGAGAGGATTTCTCTGTGGTGGACATTGCAGATGACAGCCTTGTAGACAGTAAGAAAAATGTTCCTGTGGTGCACAAGAGAATGTAGCTTTGGTGGACAGTGAGAAGGATGTCCTTGTAGTGGGGAGGGCAGAGGACATCTCTGGGGTGTACAGTAAAAAAAACATCCTTGTTGTGCACAGGAAGATGTAGCTGAGGTGTACACTGCGGAAGACCTCCCTCTGGTGGACAATGTGTAGTTTAGAGTGTGAGGTTTACAGTGTGGTAGATATTCATGTTGTGGACAGTGGTGAGGACGTCTCTGTAGTGGACATTGGTGAGGACAACCATGTTGAGGACAGTGGTAAAGATGTCCTTCTGGTATACAAGGAGGATGTCCCTGTGGTGGACATTGGGAAAGACATCTCTTTGGTGAACGTTGGAAAGGACGTCCCTGTGGTGGACAGTTATGAGGACATTTTTTGGTGGTCAGTGGAGATGACATTTCTTAGGTAGATAGTGGGATGTACATGTTTGTTGTGGACAGTGTGGAGGACGTCAACGTGGTGGACAGTTTAAAGACATAACTGTGGTGGATAGTAGAGAGGACTTCCCTGTGGTGGACAGTGGGAAGCAGGTCCCTGTGGTGGACAGTGGGAAGGAGGTCCCTGTGTGGACATTGGAAGGACATATATGTTGTGGCCATTGGAAAGGATGTCCCTGCTGTGCACATTGGGAAAGACCTCTTTGTGGTGGACAGTGGGAAGGGTGTGCCTCTGGTGGCCAGTAAGGAGGACCTCCTTGTGGTGGGCAGTGGGAAGGACATCCCTGTTATGATCTGAGTAGAGGATATCACTGAGGTGGACAGTGGGAAGGATGTCCTCTTGGTGGACAGCAGGGAGGACCTTTCTGGTGTTAATATTGTTAAGGACATCCCTATTGTAGACAGTGGGGAGGACATCCCCGTGGTGGACAGTGGGAGGATTTCACTGTGATGGACAATGGGGAGGATGTTACTGTGGTGCACTGGAGAATGTCCCTGTGATGCATAGTTGGAAGGATGTCCATATGTTGGAGAGTGCAGAGGATATTTCTGCGGTGGACAGTGGTTAGGACATCCCTGTTGTGCACAGGAGGATGTCCCTGTGGTGCACAGTGGGGAGGATGTCCCTGTTGTTTACAGTGGGAAGGATTTTGCTGTGTTTGATAGTTTGGAAGACATCCGTGTTGTGGAGAGTTGGGAGAATGTCCCTGTGTTGGAGAGTTGAAAGAATTTCACTTTGTTGGACAGTGTGGATGACGGCCTTGTAGACAGTAAGGACAAATCTCCTGTAGTGCACAAGAGAATGTCTCTTTGGTGTACAGTGTGAAGGATGTCCTTGTGGTGGGAAGTGCAGAGGATATCTCTGGGGTGGACAGTCGTAAGACTCCCTGTTGTGCACAGGAAAATGTCCCAGTGGTGTACAGTGGGAAGGACATCCCTGTGGTGGACAGTGGGGAGAATATTTCTATGGTGGACAGTTGAAATGATGTCCCTGTGGTGGACAGTGGAGAGGACCTAAGTGTGGTGGAGATTGGGGAGGACATCCCTGTGGTAGACATTGTGTAGGACGTCCCTGTGGTGGACAGTGGGTAGTATGTTCCTGTTGTAGACTGTGGGAAGAGTGTCCCTGTGGTGGACAGTAGAATGGACATCACTTTGATGGACAGTAGAGAGGAACTCCCTGGTGTGGACAGTGGGAAGGATGTCCTTGTGGTGGACAGTGGGAAGGACATTTGTGTTGTGGACTGTGGGAAGACCATCTCTGTTGTGGACATTGGGAAAGACCTCTTTGTGGTGAGGACTGTCCCACTTGTGGAAAGAGGGGAGGACGTCCCTTAGGTGGACAATTGGAAGAACATCCCTGTGGTGCTCAGTGGGGAGGACCTTTCTGTGTAGGACAGTGGGAAGGACATCCCTGTGGTGGACAGTAGAGAGGACCTTCCTCTGGTGAACAGTGGGAAGAAGGTCCATGTGTTGGACAGTGGAGAGAACATTTATGTTGTGGGTTGTGGGAAGGACGTCCATGTTTTGGACATTGGGAAGGACCTCCGTGTGGCGGACAGTGGGAAGCATGTCCCTCTCATGGACTGTGGGGAGAAACACCATGTGGTGGACAGTGGAATGGACCTCACTGTGGTGGACAAATCAGAGGACATCATTTAGTGGACATTAGGAAGTACGTTCCTGTTGTGGACAGCATGGTGTACCTTTCTTTCGTGGCCAGTGGGAAGGACATGCCTGCTGTGGACAGTGCAAAGGATGTCCCATTGGTGGACAGTGGAAAAGACATCCCTGTGGTGGACAGTAGAGAGGACTTTCCTGTGGTGGACAGTGGGAAGGAGGTCCCTGTTTTGGACCATGGAAAAAACATGTCTGTTATGGACAGGGCAGAGGACATACCTCTGGTGGACAGTAGAGAGGATTTCCCTGTGGTGGACAGTGAGAAGGTGGTCCATGTGGTTGACAATGGAAGGATATATATGTTGTGGACTGTGGGAAGGACGTCCCTGTTGTGGATATTGGGAAAGACCTCCTTGTGGTGAACAGTGGAAAGGATGTCCATGTGGTGGACAGTGGAAAATATGTCTGTGTTGTGGACAGTTGGAAGGATGTCCCTTTGGTGGACAGTGGAAAGGATGTCCATGTGGTGGTCAGTGGGGAAGATGTCTGTGTTGTGGACAGTAGGAAGGATGTCCTTTAGTGGACAGTGGGAAGGACGTCCCTGTGGTCGATTGTGGTGGAGGAACTCCTTGGGGTGGAGAGTTGGGGGGATGTCCCTGTGGTGGACAGTGGGTAGGATTTTTCTGTTGTGGACAGTGTGATGGACATCCTTATGGAGGACAGTGGGGAGTATGTCCCTCTTGTGTACAGTGGGATGTATGTTTCTGTAGTGGCCCATTGGTAACATATTTGTCTGGTGGAAAGTTAGAAAGACTTCCCTGTGGTAAACAGTGGGAGGGAAGTTTTTTGTGGACAGTGAAAGGATGTCCATATGGTGGCCAGTTGGGTGGACCTCCCCATGTTGGAAAGTGAGAATGACATTTCTGTTGTGGACAGTGGGATGGATTTCTCTGTGGCAGAATTTGGGGAGGGCATTCCATTGGGGGACAGTGGGGAGAATGTTTCTGTGGTGGAAAGTGGGAAAAATGTCCTTGTGGTGGACAGCAGAGAGGACATCTATGTGGTCCACAGTGGGAAAGACATCTCTGATGTGGACAGTGGAAAGAATATTCTTGTGGTACACAGTCATGAGTACGTCTCTGTTGTGCATAGGAGGATGTCCCTGTGGTGCTAAGTGTGGAGGATATATCTTTTTTGGACAGTGGGAAAGACATCTATGTGGTGGACTGTGGGGATGTCCACTCTGTAGTGAACATTGGGGAGCATGTCCCTGTGTTGCACATTGGTCAGGATGTCCCTGTTGTGCACAGGAAAATATCCCTGTTGTGAACTGTGGGAAGGATGTCACTGTGATAGAAATTGGTGAAGATGACCCTGTGGTGGACAGTTTTATGGATGTCCTTGTGGTCCACAGGAGGACATCCTTGTGGTGGACAGTGGGGAGGACTTCACTGATGGACAGTGGAGAGGAAATCCCTGTGGTGAACAATTGGGTGAACCTCCATGTGGTGTACAGTGTGCAGAACATTCCTGTAGTGGACAATGGGGAGGACATCCCTGTGCAAAAATGTGGGAATAATGACCTTTTGTGGAAAGTGGAAGGATGTCCATGTTGTGGACAAGGGGAGTATGTCCCTATGGTGGACATTGGGGAGGACCTCCCTGTGGTGGCCATGGGTAGGATGTCTCTGTGGTGGATAGTGGGGAGGGCATCCCTGTTTAAAGTGGGGATGTCATCCTTGTGGTAAACATTGGGAAGGACATCTCTGTGGTGGACAGTGGGAAAAATGTCCCTGTGGTGGACAGCAGAAAGGACCTCTCTGTGTTGTACAATGAGAAGGAAGTCCCTCTGGTTGACAGTGGAGAGGATGTCCCTGTGGTGGACAGTGGGTAGGACCTTTCTGTTGTGGACAGTAGAATGTACATCCTTGTGGAGGACTGTGGGGAGTATGTCACTGTTGTGGACAGGGGGATGGATGTTTCTGTAGTGAACAGTTGGGAACATATTTGTGTGGTGGACAGTTAGGAACACATCCCTGTGGTAACCAGTGGGAAGGAAGTCCTTTTTCTGGACAGTGAAAGAATGTCCATTTTGTGGAAAATGTGAAGGACGTCCTTGTTGTAGACAGTGGGGAGATTCTCCCTTTGGTGGACAGTAAGTAGGAAATCCCTGTGGTGGACAGTGGGTAGGATCTTTCTGTCATGGACAGTGGGATGGACCTCCTTGTGGACTACAGTGGGGAGTTCTTCCCTTTTGTGTACAGTGGGATGGATGTTTTGTAGTGGACAGTTGGGAACATATTTGTGTGGAGGACTGTTAGGAAGATGTCACTGTGGTAAACAGTTGGAAGGAAGTCCTTTTGTGGACAGCGAAAAGATGTCTATGTTGTGGACAATGGGAAGGAAGTCCCTGTTGTAGACAGTGGGGAGGTTCTCCCTGTCCTGGACAGTAAGTAGGACATTCCTGTGGTGGATAGTGGGAAGGACATTTCTGTTTCAGACAACTGAGAAAATGTTACTGTGGTAAACAGTGTGAAGGACGTCACTGTGATGGACAGCAGGGAGGACCTCTCTGTGGTGGACAGCGGTAACGATGTCCCTGTGATAGACAGTGATGAGTATGTTTCTGTGGTGGACAGTGGAAAGGACATCCATGTTGTCGACAGTGGTGAGGACCTCCCTGTCATTGCTATTGGAAAGGACATCCCTCTGGCGATCAGTGGCAAGGATGTTTCTGTGGTGGACAGTGGAGAGGACCTCCTCATGGTGGAATGTGAAAAGGACGTCACAGTGGTGGACAGTGCTGAGGAAGTTTCTCTGGTGCAAAGAAAAACGTCACTTTGGTGGACATTGGAAAGTACATCTCTGTGGTAGACTGTAGAGAGAAACACACTGTGGTGGACAGTGGGAAGAACTTTTATGTTTTGGCAGTGGGAAGGAAGTCCCTGTTGTCTATATTGGGAAGGACCTCCTTGTGGTGGACAGCAGAAATGATATCACTCTGGTGGACAGGGGGAAGGTCATCCCTGTGGTGGACAGTGAAGAGGACCTTTTTGTGTTGGACATTAGGGATGATATCCCTGTAGTGAATAGTGGGAAAGACGTTTCTTTGGTGGATAGTGGGGAGTATGTCCCTGTCGTGGAGAGTGCAGAGGAGATCTCTGGGATGGAGAGTGTTGCTGACATCCCTGGTGTGCAGAGGAGGATGTCCCTGTGGTGCACAAGTGGTGAGGATATTCTTGTTGTGCACAGGAAAATGTCCCTGTTGTGCAAAGTGGGTAGGATGCCCCAGCGCTGAACAGTGAAAAGGATTTCACTGTGGTGGACAAATTGGAGGATGTCCCTGTGTTGGACAGTGGGAAGGATGTCCCTTTGGTGGACAACAGGGAGGATTTTTCTATGGTGGACTGTATGAAAGAAGTCCTTTTGGTGGTCAGTGGGGAGGATGTCCCTGTGCTGGACAGTGGGAAGGATGTTTCTTTGCTGGAGGGTGGGAAAAACGTCCCTTTGTTAGACAGTGGTTAGGATGTCACTGTGGAGGGTAGAATGTCTCTGTGGTGAACAGTGGGAAGGACATCCCTGTTGTGGACATTGGGGAGAATATTTCTGTGGTGGACAGTTGAAATGACATTCCTGTGGTGGAAAGAGAAGAGGACCTGACTGTGGTGGAGACTGGGGAGGACCTCCTTGTGGTATACATTGTTTAGGATGTCCCTGTGGTGGACAGTGGGTAGTATGTTCCTGTGGGGGACACCTTGGGGGACGTTCCTGTGTTGGACAGTGGAAAGAACATCCCTGTTGTGGACAGAGGAGAGCACATCCCTGTGGTGGACAGTTGAAAGGACATCACTTTGACGTACAGTAGAGAAGACCTCCCTGTGATTTACAGTGTGAATGAGGTCCCTTTGGTGGACAGTGGGAAGGAAATTTATGTTGTGGACCGTGGGAAGGACGAACATGTTGTGGACATTGGGAAGGACCTCTGTGCATTCTCCAGTGGCAAGCATGTCCTTCTGGTGGACGATGGGGAGGAGCACCATGTGGTCGACAGTGGGAAGGACGTCCCTGTGGTGGACAGAGGAAAGGACATCATTGAGGTGGACATTAGGAAGTATGTGCCTGTTGTAGACAGCAGAATGTACCTTTCTGTAGTGGACAGCGGAAAGGATATGCCTGTTGTGGACATTGCGGTGGACATCCCTGTGGTGGACAGTGTAATGGACATCCCTGTAGTGGATATTAGAGAGGACTTTTCTGTGGTGGACAGTGGGAAGGCGGTCCTCATGGTGGATAGTGAAAAGGACATGCCTGTTGTGGACAGCAAGGAGGACATCCCTGTGGTGAACAGTGGAAAGGACATCCCTGTGGTGGACAGTAGAGAGCACTTCCCTATTGTGGACAGTGGAAAGGATGTCCCTGTGGTAGACATTGGAAGGACATTTATGGTGTGGACTGTGTGAAGGACGTCCCTGTTGTGGAGATTGGGAAAGACATTTTGTTGGACTGTGGGAAGGAATACCTTCTTGTGGACAGTGGGGAGGACGTCCCTGTGTTTGAAAGTGGAAAGGACATCCCTGTTATTGTTTGAGGGGAGGATATCACTGAGGTGGACAGAGTGATGGACATCCCTGTGGTGGACAGCAGGGAGGACCTTTCTGTTTTGAATTGTGGGAAGGACATTCCTGTTGTAGAAAGTGGGAAGGACAACTCTGTGTTGGAATGTGGGGAGGATTTCACTGTGGTGGACAGTAGGGAGGATGTTACTGTGGTGCACTGGAGAACGTCCTTGTGGTGCATAGTCCGAAGGATGTCCATATGGTGGACAGTGCGGAGGACATCTCTGTGGAGGAAAGTGATAAGGAGATCCCTGTTGTGCCAAGTAGGGAGGATGTCCCTGTTGTTTTCAGTGGGAAGGACTTCAGTGTGTTTGATTGTTGGGAGGACATCCCTGTTGGGGACAGTTGGGAGGATATCACTGTGGTGGAGAGTGGAGAGGATTTCACTATGCTGGACAGTGCAGATGACGGCCTTGTAGACAGTAAGAACAACGTTCCTGTGGTACACAAGGGAATGTCTCTTTGGTGGAGAGTGAGAAGGATGTCCTTGTTGTGGGGAGTGCGGAGGACATCTCTGTGGTGGACAGTGGTTAGGACATCCATGTTTTGCACAGGAGGATGTCCCTGAGATGTACAGTGGAAAGGACATCCCTGAGGTGGACAGTGAAGAGGACTTTCCTGTGGTGGACCGATGAAATGAAGTCCTTTTGGTCGAACATGTGAAAGATGTCCCTTTGGAAAACAGTGAGGAGAACATCACTGTAGTGGACAGGCAGAAGGATGTCCCTGTGGTGGACAGAAGGGAGGACCGCCCTGTGGTGAACAGTGGGTAGGATTTCCCTGTGGTTTACTGTACAGAGGATATTCATGTGGTAGACATCGGTGAAGACTTCCATGTAGTGCATATTGTTGAGGACAAACATGTTGTGCACAGTGGTAAGGATGTCCTTGTAGTACACAGAAGAAGGCCCCTTGGTGGACAGTGGGAAAGACATCTGTTTGGAGGACCCTGGAAAGGATGTCTCTGTGGTGGACAGTTGGGAGGATCTCACTGTGGTGGACAGTGGGGAGGACATTACTCTTGTGGACAGTGGGATGGACGTCTCTGTGGTGGAATGTGGGAAGGACATCCCTTTGGTGGACAGTGGGGAGGACGTTTCTGTGGTGGAAAGTGGGAAGAATGTCCCTGTGGTGGACAGCAGGGAGGATGTCTCTGTTGTGGACAGTGGAAAGAATATTCCTGTGGTTAACAGTTGTGAGGATATCCCTTTTGTGCTTAGGAGGATGTACCTGTGGTGCAAATTTAGGAGAATGTTTCTTTGGTGGACAGTGGGAAAGACGTCCATGTGGTGGATTGTAGGGAGGTCCACTCTGTAGTGAACATTGGCTAGGATGTGGTGCATGTTGGTCAGGATGTTCCTGTTGTGCACAGGAGGATGTCCCTGTAGTAAACAGTGGGAAGAATGTCACTGTGGTGCACGTTGGTCAGGATGTCCCTGTGGTGCACAGTTTTATGGAATTCCTTGTGGTACACAGGAGGACGTCCCTGTGGCAGACAGTGGGGAGGACCTCTCTCTGATAGACAGTGGGGAGGAAGTCCCTGTGGTGGACAGTTGGGTGGAACTCCCTGTGGTGAATTGTGTGTAGAACATCCCTGTAGTGGACAGTGTGGAGGACATCCCTATGCTAAACTGTGGGAATAATATCCTTTTTGTGGACAGTGGAAGGGTGTCCATGTTGTGGACAAGGGGAGTACGTCCCTATGGTGGACAGTCGGGAGGACCTCCCTGTGGTGGACATGGGTAGGATGTCTCTGTGGTGGACAGTGGGTGGACAGCCCTGTTTGGTAAGTGGGTAGAACATCCTTCTGGTGGACAATTTGTAATACATCTCTGTAGAGGAGAGAGGGAAAAATGTCCCTGTGGTGGACAGCGGAAAGAACTTCTTTGTGGTGTACAATGGGAAGGGTGTCCCAATGGTGGATAGTAGAGAGGATGTACCTGTGGTGGACTGTGGAAAGGATGTTCTATGGTGGACAGTGGGAAGACTGTCCCTGTGGTGTAGAGCAGGGAAGACCTTTCTGTGGTGGACAGTAGGAAGGACAGCCCTGTAGTGGACAGTAAAAGGATGTCCCTTTGTGCACATTGGGGAAGATGTCCCTCTGCTGAACACTGGGAAGGACATCCCTATGGTGTACAGAGGTGAGGACGACCCTGTTGTGGACAGCGGTAAGGATGCCCCTCTAGTTGACAGCAAGGAGGACCTCACTTTGTTGGACAGTGGGAAAGACTATGTTGTGGTGGACAATGCAAAGTATGTCCCTGTGGTGCACAGTGGTGAGGACATCCCTGTTGTGCACAGGAGGATGTCCTTGTGGTGGACAGTGGGGAGGAACATACTATGCTGGACTGTGGGGTAGGAGGTCCCTGTGCTGGACTGTGGGGTAGGATGTCTCTGTGGTAGACAGTGGGAAGGTACTCCTTGGAGTGAACAGTTGGGAGGATATGCCTGTGATGGACAGTTGGTAGGACCTTACTGTTGTGGACAGTTGAATGTACATCCTTGTGGAGGACAGTGGGGAGTATGTTCCTGTTGTGTACAATGGGATGGATGTTTCTGTAGTGGATAGTTGGGAACATATTTGTGTGGTGTACAGTTAGGAAGACGTCCCTGTTGTAAACAGTGGACAGGAAGTCTTTTTTATGTACAGCAAAAGGATGTCCATGTGGTGGAAAATTGGAAGGACGTCTCTGTTGAGGACAATGACTGTGGTGGAGAATGGGAAGAATGACCCTGTGGTGGACAGTGGAAAATACCTCTCTGTGGTCTACAATGGTTAGGATGTCCCTCTACTGGACAGTGGAGAGGATGTACCTGTGGTGGACAGTGGAAAGGATGTCCTATGGTGGACAGTGGGAAGACTGTCCCTGTGGTGGAGAGCAGGGAAAACCTCTCTGTGGGGGACAGTGGGAAAGACATCCCTGTTGAGGACAGTGGGGAGGATATTTATGTGGTGGACAGTGGGAAGGATGTCCTTGTTGTGGACAGTGGGAAAAATGTCCCTGTGGTGGACATTGGGAAGAATGTCCCTGTGGTGGACATTGGGGTGGACATCCCTTTGGTGAACAGTGGTGAGAACATTTCTGTGGTGCACAGGAGAATGTATCTTTGGTAAACTGCAGGAAGGATTTCCCTTTTGTGGAGAGTGCAGAGGACATCTCTGGGGTGGATAGTGGAGACGATGTCCCTGGTGAGCACTGGAAGATGTCCCTGAGGTGCACAGTCGTGAGGACGTCCCTGGTGTGAACAGGTGATTGTTCCTGTGGTGCACAGTAGGGAGGATGTCCATGTTTTGAACAGTGGTAAAGAACACCCCAGTGGTAGACATTGATGAGGACAACCCTGTGGTGGACAGTGGGGAAACATCCCTGTGGTGGACAGTGGGGTTTACGTCTCTGTGGTAGAAGGGGGAAGAATGTCACTGTGGTGGACAATTTGGAGGATGTCCCTGTTGGGAACAATTGAAAGGACATCCCTTTGATGGACTGTGGGAAGGATGTCCCTGTGGTAGACAGTGGTTAGGACATCCACGTGGTGGACATTGGTTAGGATGTCCATGTGGTGGACAGATAGAAGAATGTCCCTGTGGTGGACTTTGGGAAGAACATCCCTTTGGTGGACAGTGGGAAGGATGTAACTGTGGTGGACAGTGCAAAGGACATCCCTTTGGAGGACAGTAGAAAGGATGTCCCTGTTGTGGACAGTGAGAAGGACATTTCTGTTGTGGACAGTGGGGAGGATGTCCCTTGCTGGACAGTGGGAAGGTCATCCCTGTAGTAAACAGTGGTGAGCACATTTCTGTGTTGCACTGGAGAACGTCATTTTGGTGAACCATGGGAAGAATGTCCCTGTTTTGGAGAGTGCAGAGGACATCTCTGGGGTGGACAGTGGTGAAGACGTCCCTGTTGTGGACTGGAAGATGTTCCTGTGGTGCACAGTCATGAGGACGACCCTGTTGTGCACAGGAGGATGTCTTTGTGGTGCACAGTGGGGAGGATATTCCGGTTTTGAACAATGGGAAAGTACACCCTTGTGGTGGACATTGGTGAGGACACCCCTGTTGTGGACAGTGGAGAAACATCTCTGTGGTGGACAGTGTGGTGGACGTCTTTGTGGTTGACGGGGGAAAGATGTCCCTGTGGTGAGGAGTACTGAGGACATTGGTGAGAACATCACTGTGGTGGACAGTGGTGAGAGATTTCACTGTGGTGGACACTGGGGATGATGGCCTTGTGGACAGTGTGGCAGACGTTCCTATGGTGCACAATAAAACATCTCTTTCGTGGACAGTGGGAAGGATTTGACTGGAGTGGAGAGTGCAGAGTACATCTATGCAATGGACAGTGGTAAGAACATTTCTGTTATGAACAGAAGAATATCCCTGTGGTGCACAGTGGAAAGGATGTTCCTGTGGTGAACAGTGGGAAGGATTTCCTTGTGTTGGACAGCAGGGAGAAACTTTCTGTGGTGGAAAGTGGGTAGGATGTCCCTCTGATGGAAAGAGGGGAGGTAGTTACTGAGGTGTTCAGTGGGAAGGACATGCCTGTGGTATAGAGTGGTGAGTACTTCATTGTAGTGCACACTGAGGAGGACATCCCTGTGGATTACACTGTGGAGGACATCCGTGTGGTGCACAGTAGGGAGGACCTCCCTGTGGTGGACAGAGGGTTGGAGGTACATGTAGTCGACAGTTGGAAGGACGTCCCTGTGGTGGACAGTTGGAAGTAAGTCCCTTTTGGTGTACAACAGGGCAGACTTCTCTATGGTGGACTTTATGAAGGACGTCCTTGTGGTGGTCAGTGGGGAGGATGTCCCTGTGGTGAACAGTGGGGAGGATGTCCCTGTGGTGAACAGTGGGGAGGATGTCTCTGTTGTGGACAGTTGAAAGATGTACCTTTGTTGGAAAAGTGAGCTGGACGTCACTTTGGTGGACATTGGGAAAGACCCCCTGTGGAAGACAGTGGGTAGGACATCCCTTTGGAGGGCAGTGGGTAGAACATCTTCATGGAGTACAGTGGGAAAAACACCCCTGTTGTCAACAATGTGGAGGATATTTCTGTGGTGGACAGTGGGAAGGACGTCCTTGTTATGGACAGTGGGACGGACGTCCCTGTGGTGGACAGTGGGAAGGATGTCCCTGTGGTAGACAGTGGGAAGGATGTCCCTGTTGTGAACATTGGTGAGGATGCCTCTGTGTTGAACCATGTGGAAAACATCCGTGTGGTGGACAGTGGGATGGACGTCCCTTCGATTGACACTGGGGAGGATGTCCCTCTGGTAGATAGTTGGAAGGACGTCTTTCTGGTGGACAGTGGGAAGGACATCCCTGTAGTGGATAGTGGGAAGGAGGTCCCTGTTTTGGACAGTAGAGAGGACTCCTGTTTAGTGGACAGTAGGGAGTACGTCCCTGTGGTGGACTGTGGGGAGGACATCTTCTGGTGGACAGTGGTGATGTCGTTTCTTTGGTGCAAAGAAGAACGTCCCTCTGGTGGATATTGGGAATGATGTCCCTGTCGTGAAGAGTGCAGAGAACATCTCTGGGGTAGACAGTGGTGAGGACATCCATGGTGTGCACTGGAGGATGTTCCTGTGGTGCACAAGGGTGAGGACATCACTGTTGTGCAGGGGAGGATGTCCGTGTGGTGCACAGTGGGGAGGATGTCTTTGTGGTGAACAGTGGAAAGAACTTCTCTTTGGTGGACAGTGGAAAATACGTTCCTTTGGTGGACAGCAGGGAGGACCTCTCTGTGGTTGACAGTGGGAAAAATGTCCCAGTGATGGAGAGTGATGAGGACTTTTCTGTGGTGGACAGTGGATTGGATGTTTTTGTGGTGGACAGTGGAGAGGACTTCACTGTGGCGGAAAGTTGGTAGGAGGTCCCTGTAGTGGACAGTGTGGAAAATGTTGTTGTGGTGGAGAGTGGGGAGCACGTCCCTCTGCATGACAGTGGTGAGGATGTTCCTCTGGTGGACACTGAAAAGAAAGTTTCTGTAGTGGTAATTAAAGAGGACATCCATGAGGTGTACCGTGGAGAGTACTTACCTGTTTTATACAGTGAGGAGGATATCCCTGTGGTGTAGAGCAGTGAGGACAACCCTGTGGTGGACAGTGGTAAGGATGCTCTTGTGGTGGACAGCAGGGAGGACCTCACTTTGGCAGACAGTGGGAATGATGTCCCTGTTGCGGACAATGCAAATTATGTCTCTCTGGTGAACAGTGGTGAGGACATTCCTGTTGCGCACAGGAGAATGACCTTGTGGTGGACAGTGGGGAGGACCAATCTCTGGTGGACTGTGGGGTAGGACGTCCCTGTGGTGGACAGTGAAAAGGACGTCCATGTGGTGGACAGTGGAAAAGATGTCTGTGTTTTGGACTGTAGGAAGGATGTCCCTGTGGTGGACACTCTATAGGACCTTTTTGTTGTGGACAGTTGGATGGACATTCTTGTGGAGGACAGTGGGGAGTATGTTCTTGTTGTGTAGTGTGGGATGGATGTTTCTGTAGTGGACATTTGGGAACATATTTGTGTGGTGGACAGTTAGAAAGACGTCCCTGTGGTAAACAGTGGGAAGGAAGTCCTTTTTGTTGACAGTGAAAGGATGTCCATGTGGTTGCCAAAGGGAAGGACATCCCTGTTGTAGACAGTGGGGATGTTCTCCCTGTGCTGGACAGTAATTAGGACGTCCCTGTGATGGACAGTCGGGAGGACATTTCTGTTTTGAACAGCTGAGAGGAAACTATTGTGGTGGACATTGTGAAGGACGTTGCTGTGGTGAACAGCAGGGAGGACCTTTCTGTGGTGGACAGTGGTAAAGATGTCCCTGTGATAGACAGTGATGAGGATATTTCTGTGGTGGACAGTGGAAAGGATGTCCCTGTTGTGGACAGTGGTGAGGACCACCCTGTCGTGGATATTGGGAAGGAAGTCCCTGTGGTTAACAGTGGAAATGATGTTTCTGTGTTGGACAGTGGAGAAGACCTCCTCATGGTGGAAAGTGGAAAGGTCGTCACAGTGGTGGACAGTGGTGAGCACGTTTCTGTGGTGGACAGTGGTGAGGAAGTTTCTCTGGTACAAAGGAAAACGTCCCTTTGGTGGACAATGGAAAGTACATCTCTCTGGTGGACAGTAGAGAGAAACACACTGTGGTGGACAGTGGGAAGAACATTTATGTGTGGACAGTGGGAAGTAAGTCCCTGTTGTCGATATTGAAAAGGACCTCCTTGTGGTGAACAGTGAAAAAAATATCGCTCCGATGGACGTTGGGCAAGACATCCCTATGGTGCAAAGTGGTGATGATATCCCTGTTGTGCATAAAAAATGTCACTGTTGTGTAAAGTGGGTAGGATGTTCCAGTGGTAAACAGTGACAAGGATGTCACTGTGGTGGAACATTTGGAGGATGTCCCTGTAGTGGACAGTGGAAATAACATCCCTTTGGTGGACAACAGGGAGGACTTCTCTATGGTGGACTCTATGAAGGATGTTTTTGTGGTGGTCAGTTGGGAGGATGTCCCTGTTTTGGACAGTGGTGAGGATGTTTTGTGGTGGACAGTTGAAAGATGTACCTTTGGTGGACTGTGGGAAGAATGTCCCTGTGGTAAGGATATCCTTGTGGTAGACAGTGGGTAGGATGTCCCTGTGGAGGGCAGTGGGATGGACATCCCTGTTGTGGACTGTTGGGAGAATATTTCTTTGGTGGATAGTTGAAATGACGTCCCTGTTGTGGACAGTGGAGAGGACCTACCTGTGGTGGAGATTGCGGAGGACCTCCCTGTGGTAGACAATGGGGAGGACGTCCCTGTGGTGTCCAGTGGAAAGAACATACCTGTTGTGGACAGTGGGGAGGACGTCCCTGTGGTGCACAGTGGAAAAGACATCTCTTTGATGGACAGTAGAGAGGACCTCCCTATGGTGGATAGTGGGAAGGAGGTCCCTGTGGTGGACAGTGGGAAGGACATTTATATTGTGGACTGAGGGAAGAACATCTCTGTTCTGGATATAAGGAAAGACCTCATTGTGGTGAACTGTGAGAAGAATGTCCCTCTCGTGGACAGAGGGGAGGACATCACTTAGGTGGGCAGTGGGAAGGACATCCCTGTGGTCTACAGTGGGGAGGACCTTTCTGTGGTGGACAGTGGGAAGGACATCTCTCTTGTGGACAGTGGGGGGGATATCACTGGTTTGGACAGTGGTAAGGACATAACTGTGGTGGACATTAGATAGGACCTTTCTGTGGTGAACAGTGGGAAGAAGGTCCATGTGTTGGACAGTGGGAAGGACATTTATGTTGTGGATTGTGGGAAGGGCATTCATGTTGTTCACATTGGGAAGGACATCTGTGTCATGGACATTGGGAAGCATGTCCCTCTCATGGACAGTAGGGAGAAACACCACGTGTAGGACAGTGGGAAGGACGTCTCTGTGATGGACATAAGAGAGGACATCATTTAGTGGACATTGTAAAGTTCATTCCTGTTGTGGACAGCAGGGTGTACCTTTCTGTTGTGGACAGAGGGAAGGACATGACTCTTGTGGACAGTGCAGAAGGACATCCCTGTGGTGGACAGTAGATAGGAATTCCCTGTTGTGGATAGTGAGAAGAAAGTCCCTGTGGTGGATATTGTGACGACATATATGTTGTGGACAGTGGGAAGGATGTCCCTGTTGTGGACATTGGGAAAGACCTCCTTGTGGTGAACAGTTGGAACGATGTCCCTCTGGTGGACATTGGGAAAGAACTCCCTGTGGTGGACAGTGGGAAGAATGTCCCTGTGGTGGAGTAAGGGGAGGTCACCACTTAGATGGACAGTGGTAAGAATATTCCTGTGGTGGATAGTAGATGACCTAGCTGTGGTGAATAGTGGAAAGAAGGTCGCTGTGGTGGAGAGTGGGAAGGACATTTATATTGTGGATTGTGGGAAGGATATATATGTTGTGGACATTGGGAAGGACCTCAATGTGTTGTACAGTGGCAGTCATGTCCCTCTGGTGAACAGTAGGGAGGAGCACCATGAGGTGGACAGTGGGAAGGACATCCCTGTGGTAGACAGAGGAAAGGACATCATTGAGGTGGACATTAGGAAGTATGTTCCTGTTCTTGACAGCAGTATGTACTATTCTGTGGTGGACAGTGGGAAAGACATGCCTGTTGTGGACAGTGAGGGGGACATCCCTGTGGTTGATAGTGGAAAGGACATCCCAGTGGTGGACATTAGACAGGACTTCCTTGTGGATGAAAGTGGGAAGGAGGTACCTGTGGTGGAGAGTGAAAAGGACATGCGTGTTGTGGACAGTAAAGAGGACATCCCTGTGGTGAACAGTTAAAAGGACATCCCTGTGGTGGACAATAGAGAGGACTTCCCTGTGGTGGACAGTGGGAAAGAGGTCCCTGTGGTAGACATTGGGAGAACATATATGGTGTGGAGTGTGGGAAGGACATCCCTGTTATGATCTGAGGGGAGAATATCACTGAGGTGGACAGAGGGAAGGACGTCCCTGTGATGGACATAAGGGAGGACCTTTCTGTTTAGAATTGTGGGAAAGACATCCCTGTTGTAGAAAGTGGGGAGGATATCCCCGTGGTGGACAGTGGGGAGGATTTCACTGTGATGAACAGTGGGAAGGATGTTACTGTGGTGCACTGTTGTATGTCCCTGTGGTGCATAGTTGGAAGGATGTCCATATGGTGGAGAGAGCTGAGGACATCTCTGTGTTGGACAGTGGTTAGGACATCCCTGTTGTGCATAGGAGGATGTTCCTGTGGTGCACAGTGGGGAGGATGTCCCTGTTGTTTACAATGGGAAGGACTTTGCTGTGTTTGATAGTTGGGAGTACATCTGTGTTGTGGACCATTGGGAGGATGTTTCTGTGTTGGAGAGTTGAGAGGATTTCTCTGTGGTGGACAGTTTGGATGATGGCCTTGTAGACAGTAAGGACAATGTTCCTGTGGTGCACAAGAGAATGTCTCTTTGGTTGACAGTGAGAAGGATGTCGTTGTAGTGGGGAGTGCAGAAGACGTCGCTGGGGTGGACAATGTTAAGAACATCCCTGTTGTGTACAGGAGGATGTCCCTGTGGTGTCCAGTGGGAAGGACATCCCTGTGGTGGACAGTGAAGAGAACTTCCCTCTGGTGGACCATTGAAATTACATCCTTGTGGTCGACAGTGGGAAGGACGTCCCTTTGGAGGACAGTGTGGAGGACATTACTGTGGTGGAAAGGCAGAAGGATGTCCCAGTGGTGGACAGTGGGTAGAATGTCCCTGTGGTTTACAGTGCAGAAAATATTCGTGAGTTGGTTGCCGGTGAGGACTTCCCTGTACTTCATATTGTTGAGTACAACCATGTTTTGGGCAGTGGTAAGGATGTCCTTTTAGTGCACAGGCAGATGGCTCTGTGGTGTACAGTGGGAAGGACATCAGTTTGGTGGACCGTGGAAAGGACTTCACTAAGATGGACAGTTGGTATGACCTCTCTATGGTGGACAGTGGAGAGGACATTTCTGGTGTGGACAGTGGGATGGACATCTCTGTGGTGGAATATGGGGAGGACATCCCTTTGTTGGACAGTGGGGAGGATGTTTCTGTGGTGGAAATTGGGAAGAATGTCCCTGTGGTGGACAGCAGGGAGGACAATTCTGTGGTCTACAGTAAGAAGGACATCTCTGTTGTGGACAGTGGAAAGAATATTCCTGTGGTGCACAGTTGTGAGGACGTCCCTGTTATGCATAAGAAGATGTCCCTGTGGTGCAAAGTGAGGAGGATATTTCTTTGGAGGAAAGTGGGAAAGACGTCCATATGGTGGACTGTGGGGAGGTCCACTCTGTAGTGAACATTGGGAGGATGTCCCTGTGGTGGATAGTGGAAAGGATGTCCTTGTGGTCCACATTGGTCAGGATGTCCCTGTTATGCACAGAGGCTGTCCCTGGAGTGAACATTGGTAAGGACGTTACTGTGCTGTACATTTGTTAAGATGACCCTGTGGTGGACAGTTTTTTGGATGTCCTTTTAGTACACAGGAGGACTTCCCTGTGGTAAACTTTGGGAATAATGTCCTTTTTGTGGACAGTGGAAGGATGTCCATGTTGTGGACATGGGGACTATGTCCCCATGGTGGACAGCGGGGAGGACCTCCCTGTGTTGGACATGGGTAGGATGTCTTTGAGGTGGACAGTGGGGAGGATATCCGTGTTTAAAGTGGGGAGGACAACCTTGTGTTGGACAATGGGGAGAACATCTCTGGTGTACAATGAAAAAGACGTCCCTCTGGTGGACAGTGGAGAGTATGTACCTGTGGTGGACAGTGGAAAGGATGTTCTATGGTGGACAGTGGGAAGACTGGCCCTGTGGTGAATAGCAGGGAGGACCTCTCTGTGGGGGACAGAGGGAAGGACATCCCTGTTTTGGACAGTAAAGGATGTCCCTTTTTTGCACATTGTGGAAGATGTCCCTCTGGTGAACAGTGGGAAGGAAATTTCTGTGGTAGAGAGTGGTGAGGATGACCCTGTGATAGACAGTGGTAAGGATGCCCTGTGGTGGACAGTGGGGAGGACCTCTCCCTGATGGACAGTGTGGAGGAAATACCTGTGGTGGACAGTTCGATGGACCTCCCTGTGCTTGACAGTTTGTAGAACATCCCTGTAGTGGACAGTGAGGAGGACATCCCTGTGCTAAACTGTGGGAATAATGTCCTTTTTGTGGATAGTGGAAGGATGTCCATGTTGTGAACAAGGGGTGTACGTCCCTATAGTGGACAGTGAGGAGGACCTCCCTGTGGTGGACATGGGTAGGATGTCTCTGTGGTGGACAGTGGGGAGGACATCTCCGTTTAAATTGGGGAGGACATCCTTGTGATGGACAGTGGGGAGGACATCTCTGTGTTGGACAGTGGGAAGGAAGTCCCTCTGGTGGACAGTTGAGAAGATGTACCTGTGGTGGACAGTGGAAAAAATGTTTGATGGTGGACAGTGGGAAGAATGTCCCTGTGGTGGGGAGCAGGGAGGACCTCTCTGTGGTGGACACTGGGAAGGAAATACCTGTTCTGGACTGTAAAAGGATGGCCCATTTGTGCAAATTGGTTAAGATGTCTCTCTGGTGAACAGTCAGAAGGACATCCCTGTGGTGGACAGTGGTGAGGACGACCCTGTGGTGGACAGTGATAAGGATGACCCTGTGGTGGACAGCAGGGAGGAACTCAGTTTGGTGGTCAGTGGGAATGATGTCCGTGTTGCAGACAATGCAAAGTATGTCCCTGTGGTGCACAGTGGTGAGGACATCCCTGTTGCGCACAGGAGGATGTCCATGTGGTGGACAGTGGGGAGGACCAAACTCTGGTGGACTGTGGGGTAGGATGTCCCTGTAGTGGATAGTGAAAAGAACGTCCATGTGGTGGACAGTGGGGAAGATATTTGTGTTTTGGCAGTGAGATGGATGTCCCTGTGGTGGACTGTAAGGAGGTACTCCTTGGGATGGACAGTTGGGAGGATGTCCCTGTGGTGGACACTAGATAGGACCTTTCTGTTGTGGACAGTTGGATGGACATCCTTGTGGAGGAGAGTGGGGAGTATGTCCCTGTTGTGTAGAGTGGGATGGATGTTTCTGTAGTGGACAGTTGAGAACATATTTGTGTGGTGGACAGTTAGGAAGAAGTCCCTGTGGTAAACTGTGTTAAGGAAGTCCTTTTTATGGACAGTGAAAGGATGTCCATGTGGTTGCCAATGGGAAGGAGTTCCCTGTTGTAGACAGTGAAGAGGTTCTCCCTGTGGTGGACAGTAAGTAGGACGTCCCTATGGTGGACAGTGGGGAGGACGTTTCTGTTTTGGACAACTGAGAGGACATTACTGTGGTGGACATTGTGAAGGACGTTGCTGTGGTTGACAGCAGAATGGACCTCTCTGTGATGGACAGTGGTAAAGATGTCCCTGTGATAGCCAGTCATGAGTATATTTCTGTGGTAGACAGTGGAAATTATGTCCCTGTTGGGGATAGTCGTGAGAAACTCCCTATCGTGGATATTGGGAAGGATGTTCCTGTGGTGAACAGTGGAAAGACAGTGGAGAGGACCTCCTCATGGGTGAAAGTGAAAAAGACATGACAATGGTGGACAGTGGTGAGGAGGTTTCTGTAGTGGAGAATAGTGAAGAAGTTTCTCTGGTGCAAAGGAAAACGTCCCTTTGGTGGACAGTGGAAAGTACATCTCTGTGGTAAACAGTAGAGAGAAAGACACTGCAGTGGAGAGTGGTAAGAATATTTATGTTGTGGACAGTGGGAAGTAAGTCCTTGTTGTTGATTTTGGGAAGGAACTTCTTGTGGTGAACATTGGATATAATATCGCTCTGATGGACATTGGGGAGGACATCCCTGTGGTTCTCAGTGGTGAGGATATCCCTGTTGTGCATAGGAAAATATCACTGTTGTCTAAAGTGGGTAGGATGTCCCAGTGGTAAACACTGACAAGGATGTCACTGTGGTGGACAATTTGGAGGATGTCCCTGTGGTGGACAGTGGGAAGAACATCCCTTTGGTGGGCAACAGAGAGGACTTCTCTATGGTGGACTATATGAAGTACATTTTTGTGGTGGTCAGTGGGGAGGATGTCTCTGTTGTGGACAGTGATGAGGATGTCTCTGTGGTGGACAGTGGAAAGATGTACCTTTGGTGGACAATAGGAAGAATGTCCCTTTGGTGGACAATGGTAAGAATATCCCTGTGGTAGACAGTGGGTAGGATGTCACTTTGGAGGGCAGTGTGTAGAATGACTGTGGTGGACAGTGGGAAGGACATCCCTGTTTTTGACAGTGGGGAGAAAATTTCTGTGGTGGACAATTGAAATGACGTCCCTCTTGTGGACAGTGGAGAGGACCTACCTGTGGTGGAAATTGCGGAGGAACTCCCTGTGGTAGAATGTGTATAGAACATGCCTGTGGTGGACAATGGGTAGTTTATTCCTGTAGTGGACACTGGGGAGGATGTCCCTGTGTTGTACAGTGGAAAGAACATCCCTGTTGTGGACAGTGGGTAGGACGTACAAGTGGTGGACAGTGGAAAGGACATCACTTTGATGGACAGTAGAGAGGACCTCCCTGTGGTAGACAGTGGGAAGAATATTTATGTTGTGGACTGTGGAAGCACAGCACTGTTGTGGACATTGATAAAGACCTCCTTGTGATGAACCATGGGAAAAATGTCCCTCTTTTTGACAGAGGGAAGGACGTCACTTAGGTGGACAGTGGGAAGGACATTTCTGTGGTGGACAGTGGGGAGGACCTTCCTGTGGTGGACAGTGGGAAGGACATGCCTGTTGTGGAGAGTGGGGATGATGTAACTGGTTTGGACAGTGGTAAATACATCCCTGTGGTGGACAGTAGAGAGAACCTTTGTGGTAAACAGTGGGAAGAAGGTCCATGTGTTGGACAGTGGGGAGGACATTTATGTTGTGGATTGTGGAAAGGACGTCCATGTTATGGACATTGGGAAGGACCTTCGTGTGGTGGACAGTGGGAAGCGTGTCCCTCTGGACAGTGGGGAGAAACACCATGTGGAAGACAGTGGGAAGGACATCTTTGTTGTGGACATAGGAGAGGACATCATTTAGTGGTCATTGCAAAGGACATTCGTGTTGTGGACAGAAGGGTGTACCTTCCTTGTGTAGAAAGTGCAAAGGACATGCCTGTACTGGGCAGTGCAGAGGACGTCCCCTTGTTGGACAGTGGAAAGGACATCCCTGTGGTGGACATTAGAGAGGACTTCCCTGTGGTGGAAAGTGGGAAGGAAATCCCTTTGGTGGACCATGGAAAGGACATCCCTGTTGTGGACAGGGCAGAGGACATCCCTGTGGTGTACAGTGGAAAAAACTTACCTGTGGTGGTCAGTAGATAGGACTTCCCTGTGGTAGACAGTGAGAAGGAGGTCGCTGCAATGGACTTTGGAAGGACAAATATGTTGTGGACTGTGGGAAGGTAGTCCCTGTTGTGGACATTGGGAAAGACCTCCTTGTGGTGAACAGTGGGAAGTATGTCCCTCTGGAGGACATTGTAAAGGAACTCCCTGTGGTGGACAGTGGGAAGGACGTCCCTGTGGTGGAGAGAGGGGAAGTCGTCACTTAGGTGGACAGTGGTAAGGTCATCCCTGTGGTGTATAGTAGAGAGGACTTCCCTATGGTGAACAGTGGGATGGAGTTCCCTGTCATGGACAGCAAGAAGGATATATATGTTGTGGACTGAGGGAAGGACGTCCCTGTTGTGGACATTGGGAAAAACCTCTTTGTTGTGGACAGTGTGAAGGGTGTGAATCTGGTGGACAGGTTGGAGGACCTGTTGTGATGGACAATGGGAAGGACATCCCTGTTTTGATCTGAGGAAAGGATATCACTGATGTGGACAGTGGAAAGGACGTTTGCTTGGTGGACAGCGGGGAGGACTTTTCTGGTGTGAATAGTGGGAAGGACATCCCTGTTGTAGACAGTGGGGAGGACATCCTGGTGTTGGACAGTGGGGAGGAATTCACTGTGATGGACAGTGGGGAGTATGTTACTGTTGTGCACTGGAGAATGTCCCTGTGGTGCACAGTGGGGAGGATTTCACTGTTGTTTACAGTGGGAAGGATTTCACTGTGTTTGAGAGTTGGGAGGACATCCGTGTTGTGGACAGTTGTGAGGATGTCACTGTGGTGGAGAGTTGAGAGGATTTCACTGTGGTGGACAGTGTGGATGATGGCTTTGTAGACAGTAAGGACAATGCTCCTGTGATGCACAAGAGAATATCACTTTGGTGGACAGTGAGAAGGATGTCCTTGTAGTGGGGAGTGCAGAGGACATCTCTGGGGTGTACAGTGGTAAGAACATCCCTATTGTGCACAGGAGGATGTCCCTGTGGTGTACAGTAGGAAGCACATCCCTGTGGTGGACAGTGAAGAGGACTTCCCTGTTGTGGACCTTTGAAATGACGTCCTTGTAGTCGACAGTGAGAAGAACGTCCCATTGGAGGACAGTGGGGAGGACATCACTGTGGTGGACAGGCAGAAGGGTGTACCTGTGTTGGACAGAGGGGAGGACCTCTCTCTGATGGACATTATGGAGAACATCCCTGTTGTGGACATTTGGGAGGATTTCACTGTGGTAGAGAGTTGACAGGATTTCACTGTGGTGGATAGTGCAGAAGACCACCTTATAGACAGTAAGTACAACTTTCCTGTGGTGCACAGGAGAATGTCTCTTTGGTGGACACTGAGAAGGATGTCCTTGTAGTGGGGAGTGCAGAGGCCATCTCTGAGGTGTACAGTGGTAAGAACATCCCTGTTGTGCACAGAAGGATGTCCCTGAGGTTTACAGTGAGGAGTACATCACTGTGGTGGACAGGCAGAAGAATGTTCCTGTTGTGAACAGTGGGGAGGACCTCCCTGTGGTAGACAATGTATAGGATGTCCCTGTGGTTTACAGTGTGGAGGATATTCAAGTTGTGGACAGAGGTAAGGATGTACTTGTGGTACACAGGAGGATGTCCCTTTGTTAGACAGTGGGAAGGACATGACTATGATGAACGGTGGATAGGATGTCCCTTTGGTGGACAGTTGGGAGGACTTCCCTGTGGTGGACAGTTGAGATGACATTTCTGTGGTGGACAGTGTGATGTACATGTTTTTTGTGGAAAGTGAGGAGGACGTCAATGTGGTGGACAGTGGAAAGGTCATCCCTGTGGTGAATAGTAGAGAGGACTTCCCTGTGGTGGACAGTAGAAAGGAGGTCCATGTGGTGGACAGTGAGAAGGACATATATGTTGTGGACAGTAGGAAGCACATGCCTATTGTGGACATTGGGAAAGACCTCTCTGTGGTGGACAGTGGGAAGGGTGTGCCTCTGGTGGACAGTGGGGAGGACCTCCTTGTGCTGGACAGTGAGAAGGACATTTCTGTTATGATCTGAGAAGAGGATATCACTGAGGTGGACAGTGGGAAGGACATCCTTTTGGTGGATAGCGGGGAGGACCTTTCTGGTGTGATAGTATGAAGGGCTTTCCTGTTGTAGACAGTGGGGAGGACATCCCTGTGGTGGACAGTGAGAAGGACGTCCCTTTGTTGGACAAGAGGGAGGACTTCTGAATGGTGGGCTGTATGATGGACGTCCTTGTGTTGGTCAGAGGGGAGGATGTCCCTGTGGTGCACCTTGGGGAACGATGTCTCTGTGGTGGACATTTGAAAAGTGTACCTTTGGTGGACAGTGGGAAGACCATCACTTTGGTGGACAGTCGGAAGGACATCCCTGTGGTAGACAGTGGGTAGGATGTCCCTGTGGATGTCAGTGGGAAGGATTTCACTGTGATGAACAGTGGGGAGAATGTTACTGTGGTGCACTGGAGAACGTCCTTGTGGTGCATAGTCAGAAGGATATCTATATGATGGAGAGTGCATAGGACATCTCTGTTTTGCCCAGTAGGGACAAAGTCCCTATTGTTTACAGTGGGAAGGACTTCACTGTGTTTGATAGTTGGGAGGACATCCCTGTTGTGGACAATTGGGAGGATGTCACTGTGGTGGAGAGTTGAGAGGATTTCACTGTGGTGGACAGTGCAGATGACAGCCTTGTAGACTGTAAGAACAATGTTTCTGTGGTGCAAAAGAGAATGTCTCTTTTGTGGACGGAGAGAAGGATGTCATTGTAGTGGGAATTGCAAAGGACATCTCTGGGGTGTACAGTGGTAAGAACATCCTTGTTTGGACAGGAGGATGTCCCAGAGGTATACAGTGGGGAGGACATCACTGTGGTGGACAGGCAGAAGTATGTTCCTGTTGTCGAGAGTGGGGAGGACCTCCCTGTTGTGGACAATGTGTAGGATGTCCTGGTGGTTTACAGTGTGGAGGATATTCATGTGGTGGACAGTGGTGAGGATGACTCTATAATGGTCATTGGTGAGAACAACCATGTTGTGGACAGGGCTAAGGATTTCCTTGTGGTACACAGGAGGATGTCCTTGTGGTGGGCAGTGGGAAGGACATCTCTTTGTTGAACAGTGGAAAGGACGTTCCTTTGTTGGACAGTTGGGCAAAACTCCCTGTGGTGGACAGTGGATTGAATGTCTCTGTGGTGGACAGTGGGGTGTACATGTTGTTGTTGACAGTGTGGAGGATGTCAATATTGTGGAAAGTGGAAAGGACATCCCTGTGGTGGACAGTAGAGAGGACTTCCCTGTGGTGGACAGTGGGAAGGAGGTCCCTGTGGTGGACAGTGGGAAGGACATATATGTTGTGGACAGTGGAGAGGACATCCCTGTTGTGGACATGGGGAAAGACCTCTTTGTTGTAGACAGCATGAAGGGTGTGCCTCTTGTGGACAGTGGGGAGGACCTCCTTGTGATGGACAGTGGGAAGGACATCTGTGCTTTGTTCTGGGAAGAGGATATCACTGAGGTGGACAGTGGAAAATAAGTCCTCTTGGTGGACAGCTTGGAGGACGTTTCTGGTGTGAATAGTGGGAAGGACATCCCTGTTGTAGACAGTGGGGAGGACATCCCGGTGTTGGAGAGTGGGGAGTATTTCACTGTGATGGACAGTGGGGAAGATGTTACTGTGATGCACTGGAGAATGTCCCTGTGGTGCATAGTTGGACATAAGTCCATATGGTTGAAAGTGTGGAGGACATCTCTGTGATGGACAGTGGTTAGGACATCCCTGTTGTGCACAGGAGGATGTCCCTTTGGTGCACAATGTGGAGGATGTCCCTGTTGTTTACAGTTGGAATGACTTTGCTGTCTGTGGTGGACAGCGGAAAGGACGTCTCTGTGGTGTAAAATGGGAAGGACGTTCCTCTGGTGGACATTGGAGAGAATTTACCTGTGATGGTCAGTGGAAAAATCGTTCGATGGTGGACAGTGAGAAGACTTTGCCTGTGGTTGAGAGCAGGGAGGACCTCTCTGGGGGAGAGTGGGAAGGACAACCTTTTTGTGGACAGTAAAAGGATGTCCCATTTGTGCATATTGGGGAAGTTTTCCCTCTGGTGAACAGTGGGAAGGACATCCCTGTGGTGGATAGTGGTGTGGATGACTCTGTGATGGACTGTGGTAATGATGCCCCTGTGGTGGACAACAGGGAGGACCTCCCTTTGGTGGACAGTGGGAATGACGTCCCTGTGGTGTACAATGCAAAGTATGTCCCTGTGGTACACAGGGGTGAGGTCATCCCTGTAGTGCACAGGAGGATGTCCTTGTGGTGGACAGTGGGGAGGACCACATTTTGGTGGACTGTGGCATAGAACGTCCCTGTGGTGGAGTGTGGGAAGGATGTCCATGTGGTGGACAGTGGGGAAGATGTCCATGTTGTGTACAGTGGGAAGGATCTCCCTTTGGTGGACTGTAAGAAGGATGACCCTGTGGTGGACTGTGAAGAGGATCTCCATGGGGTGGACAATTGGGAGGATGTCCCTGTGGTAGACAGTGGAAAGGACCTTTCTGTTGTGGACAGTTGAATGGACATCTTTGTGGAAGACAGTGGAGAGGACGTTTCTTTGGTGCAAAGGAGAACGTCCCTTTAGTGGACATTGGGAATGATTGTCCTGTTGTGGAGAGTGTGGAGAAAATCTCTGGGGTAGACAATGGTGAGGACATCCGTGATGTGCACAGGAGGATGTGCCTGTGTTGCACAAGGGTGAGGACATTCCTGTTGTACACAGGAGAATGGCCTTGTGGTACACACTGGGGAGGATGTCCTTGTGGTGAACAATGAGAAGGACATCCCTGTGGTGGATAACTGGGAGGAACACATTGTGGTGGACAGTGGAAAGGACTACTCTTTCGTGGACAGTGGGGAATACGTTCTTTTGGTGGACATTGGGAATGATGTCCCTGCTGTGGAGTGTGCAGAGGACATCTCTTTGGTAGACAGTTTTGAGGACATCCCTGTTTGCACAGGAAGATGTTTCAGTGGTTCACAAGGGTGAGGACATCACTGTTGTACATGGGAGGATGTCCCTGTGGTGCACAGTGGGGAAGATATCCAAGTGGTGAACAATGAGACCGAAGTCCCTCTGGTGGACAGCTGGGAGGACCTCTGTGGTGGACAGTGGGTAGGACATCCATGTGCGGGACAGTGAAGAGGACATCTCTGCTTTTGAGAGTGGGGAGGACATTACTGTTGTGGACAGTGGGAAGGACGTTCCTGTGGTGGACAGCAGGGAGGACCTCTGTGTGGTTGACAGTGGGAAAGATGTCCCAGTGAAGGACAGTGATGAGTACGTTTCTGTGGTGGACAGTGGATTGGATGTTTTTTGTGGTGGACAATGGAGAGGACCTCCCAGTGGTGGACAGTGAGAAGGACATCCCTGTAGTGGACAGTGGGGAAGATGTTTCTGTAGTGAAGAGTGGG
>NW_023045174.1:0-44149 GCF_011762505.2 Arvicanthis niloticus | reverse complement strand
GGAATCCAGAGAGAGGAGAGAACAGAAGGGCATCCAGAGAGAGGAGAGAGAAGAAGGGCATTGAGAGAGAGAGTGGAGAAGACAAAAGGGCATCCGGAGAGAGGAGAGAACCAAATGGCATCCAGAAATAGGAGAGAACAAAAGGTCATCAAGAGAGAAGAGAAGAATGAAGGGAATGAAAAGAGATGAGAGAACAGATGCGCATCCAGAGAGAGGAGAATATAGAAAGGCATCCGGAGAGAGGTGAGAACAGAAGGGCATCCACAGAGAGGAAAGAGCAGAATGGTATCCAGAGAGAGAAGAAGATAGAATAGCATCCAGAAAGAGAAGAAGCCAGAAGGGCATTGGGAGATAGGAGAAGACAAAAGCCCTTCCAGAGGAGGAGAGCAAAGAAGGGCATCCACATAAAATATTACAGAAGGCCATACAGAGAGAGGAGAAGACAGAAGGGCATGTAGATAGAGGAGAGAACAGAAAGGCATCCAGTAAGTGGAGAGAACAGAAGGGTATCCAGAGAAGTAGAAGACAGAAGGAAATCCAGAGACAGGAGAGAACAGAAGGGCATCCAGAGAGAGGAGAGAGTAGATGGGAATACAGAGAGAGGAGAAGACAGCAGGTCATCCAGAGAGAGGAGAGAACAGATGGGCATCGGGAGAGAGGAGAATACAGAAGGTCATCCAGAGAGAGGAGATAACAGAAGGCCATCCAGAGAGAGGAAAAAAATGTAGGGAATGCAGAGAGAGGAGAGAACAGAAGTGCATTTGGAGAGAGGAGAGAACAGAAGGGCATCCAGAAAGAGGAAAGAACAGAAGGACATCAAGAGAGAGGAGAAGACAGAAGGGAATCCAGAGATAGGAGAGGACAGAAAGAAATCCTGAGAGAAGAGAGAACAGAAACACATCCAGAGAGATGAGAGATCAGGAGAGAATGCAGAAAGAAGAGAGAACACAAGCCCATCAAGAGACAGCAGAAGACTGAAGGACATCCAGAGACAAAAGAAGACTGAAGGGCATCCGGAAAGAGAAGAAGACCAAAGGGCATCCAGAGAGAGGAGAGGACAGAATGGCATCCAGGGATAAGAGAGAACAGGAGGGCATCCAATGTTAGGAGAGAACAGTATGGAATCCAGACAGAGGAGAAGACAGAATGGCATCCCGAGAGAGGAGAGGACAGAAGGGCATTCGGAGAGAGGAGTAGAAAGAAGGGCCTCCAGAGAGGAGAGGACAGAAGGGCATGCAGAAAGATGAGAGAACAGAAGAGAATCCAGAAAGAGGAGTGTACAGAAGGCCATTCAGAGAAGGAGAAGGCAGAAGTGAATCCAGAGAGAGGAGAGAACAGAAGGGCATTCAGAGAGAAGAGAGAAAAGATGGGCATAGGGAGAGAGGAGAAGACAGAAGGTCATCCAGAGAGAGGAGATGACAGAAGGGCATTCAGAGAGAGGAAAAGAAAAATAGGGAATCCAGAAAGAGGAGAGAACAGAAGTGCATCCAGAGAGAGAAGAAGAGAGAAGGGCATCCAGCGAGAGGAGAAAACAGAAGGGCATCCAGAGAGAGGAGAGAGTAGAAGTGCATCCAGAGAGAGGAGAAGACAGCAGGGCATCCAGAGGGAGGAGAGAACAGATGGGAATCAGGAGAGAGGAGAAGACTGAAGGTCATCCAGAGAGAGGAGATGAGAGATGGTCATCCAGAGAAGGAGACTACAGAAGTGAATCCAGAGAGAGGAGAGAATAGAGTGCATTCAGAGAGAGGAGAGGACAGATAGGCATTGGGGGAGAGGAGAAGACAGAAAGTCAAACAGAGTGAGGAGATGACAGCAGGGCATCCAGAGAGAGAAAAAGAAAAATAGGGAATCCAGAAAGAGGAGAGAACAGAAGTAAATCCAGAGAGAGGAGAAGACGAAAGGGAATCCAGAGAGAGGAGAGAAAAAAAGGGCATCCAGAGAGAAGAGAGACCGGAAGGGCATACAGAGAGAGGAGAAACAGAAGGGCATCCAGAGAGAGGAGATGACAGAAGGGCATCCAGAGAGAGGAAAAGAAAAATAGGAAATCCAGAAAGAGGAGAGAACAGAAATGCATCCAGAGAGAGGAGAAGACAGCAGGTCATCCAGAGAGAGGAGAGAACAGATGGGCATCGGGAGAGAGGAGAATACAGAAGGTCATCCAGAGAGAGGAGATAACAGAAGGCCATCCAGAGAGAGGAAAAAAATGTAGGGAATGCAGAGAGAGGAGAGAACAGAAGTGCATTTGGAGAGAGGAGAGAACAGAAGGGCATCCAGAAAGAGGAAAGAACAGAAGGACATCAAGAGAGAAGAGAAGACAGAAGGGAATCCAGAGATAGGAGAGGACAGAAAGAAATCCTGAGAGAAGAGAGAACAGAAACACATCCAGAGAGATGAGAGATCATGAGAGAATGCAGAAAGAAGAGAGAACACAAGCCCATCAAGAGACAGCAAAAGACTGAAGGACATCCAGAGACAGAAGAAGACTGAAGGTCATCCGGAAAGAGAAGAAGACCAAAGGGCATCCAGAGAGAGGAGAGGACAGAATGGCATCCAGGGATAAGAGAGAACAGGAGGGCATCCAATGTTAGGAGAGAACAGTAAGGAATCCAGACAGAGGAGAAGACAGAATGGCATCCCGAGAGAGGAGAGGACAGAAGGGCATTCGGAGAGAGGAGTAGAAAGAAGGGCCTCCAGAGAGGAGAGGACAGAAGGGCATGCAGAAAGATGAGAGAACAGAAGAGAATCCAGAAAGAGGAGTGTACAGAATGGCATTCAGAGAAGGAGAAGGCAGAAGTGAATCCAGAGAGAGGAGAGAACAGAAGGGCATTCGGAGAGAAGAGAGAAAAGATGGGCATAGGGAGAGAGAAGAAGACAGAAGGTCATCCAGAGAGAGGAGATGACAGAAGGGCATTCAGAGAGAGGAAAAGAAAAATAGGGAATCCAGAAAGAGGAGAGAACAGAAGTGCATCCAGAGAGAGAAGAAGAGAGAAGGGCATCCAGCGAGAGGAGAAAACAGAAGGGCATCCAGAGAGAGGAGAGAGTAGAAGGGCATCCAGAGAGAGGAGAAGACAGTAGGGCATCCAGAGCGAGGAGAGAACAGAAGCGCATGCAGAGAGAGGAGAGAACAGAAGGGCATCCAGAGAGAGAAGACAGAAGGGCATCCAGAAAGAGGAGAAGACAGAAGAGCATCAGGAGATAGTGGAAGACAGAAGGGCACGCAGATAGAGGAGAGCAAAGAAGGGCATTCACATAAAATAATACAGAAGGCCCTACAGAGAGAGGAGAAGACAGAATGGCATCTAGATAAAAAGAGAACAGAAGGGCAAAAAAGAGGAGAGAACAAAAGGGCATCCAGAGAAGGAGAAGACAGAAGCGAATTCATAGAGAGAAGAGAACAGAAGGGCATTTGGAGAAAGGAGAGAACAGAAGGAAATTGGGAGAGAGGAGAAGACAGAAGGTCATCCAGAGAGAGGAGAGAGCAGAAGGGCATCCAGAGAGAGAAGACAGAAGGGAATCCAAAAAGAGGAGAGAACAGAAGGGCATTCGGAGAAAGAAGAAAACAGAAGGTCATCCAGAGAGAGGAGAGACCAGAAAAGTATCAAGAGAGAGGAGGAGACAGAAGGGCATCAGCAGAGAGGAGATGAGAGAAGGGCATCCACAGAGAGGAAAAGAAAAATAGGGAATCCAGAAAGAGAAGAGAACAGAAGTGCATCCAGAGAGAGAAGACAAATGTGCATCAAGAAAGAGGAGAGAACAAAAGGTCTTCAAGAGAGAGGAGAAGACAGAAGGGATTCCAGAGAGAGGAGAGAACACAAGGGCATCCAGAGAGAGGAGAGAGTAGAAGGGCATCCAGAGATAGGAGAAGACAGCAGGGCATCCAGAGGGAGGAGAGAACAGATGGGAATCAGGAGAGAGGAGAAGACAGAAGGTCATCCAGAGAGAGGAGATGAAAGATGGTCATCCAGAGAAGGAGACGACAGAAGTGAATCCAGAGAGAGGAGAGAATAGAGTGCATTCAGAGAGAGGAGCGGACAGATAGGCATTGGGGGAGAGGAGAAGACAGAAAGTCAACCAGAGTGAGGAGATGACAGAAGGGCATCCAGAGAGAGAAAAAGAAAAATAGGGAATCCAGAAAGAGGAGAGAACAGAAGTAAATCCAGAGAGAGGAGAGAAAAAAAGGGCATCCAGAGAGAGGAGAGACCGGAAGGGCATACAGAGAGAGGAGAAGACAGAAGGGCATGCAGAGAGGAGAGGACAGAAGGGCATCCAGAGATAAAAGAGAACAGAAGGGCATCCAAGGAGAGAAGATGACACAAGGGAATTCAGAGAGAGGAGAGAACAGAAGGTCTCCAGAAAAAAGAGAGAGCAGAAGGGCATCCTGAGAGTGGAGAAGACAGAAGGGAATACAGAGAGAGAGAAGAGATGGGCATTAGGAGAGAGGAGAATACAGAAGGGCATCCAGAGAGGAGAGGACAGAAAGGCATCTAGAGAGAGTGGAGCAAACAGAAGGGAATCCAGATAGAGGGGAGGACAGACAGGCATCCCGAGAGAAAATGGAACAGAAGTGAATCCAGAGAGAGGAGAAGACAGAAGTGCATTCAGAGAGAGGAAAGAGCAGAAGGGCATCCAGAGAGAGGAGAAGATAGAAGGAATCTAAAGAGAGGAGAGAATAGAAGGCCATCCCAAGAGAAGAAGACAGAAGGGCATACAGAGAGAGAAGAGGAAATATGGGCATCCAGAGAGAGGAGAGAGCAGAAGGTCATCCAGGAAGAGGAGAGGACAGAAGGTCATCCAGAGAGAGTAGAGGACAAATGGGCATCCAGAGAGTGGAGAGAAGAGAAGTGTACCAGAGAGAGGAGAGAACAGTAGGGCATCCAGGGAGAGGAGAAGACAGAAAGGTATCCAGGGTGAGGAGAGAATTGAAGGGCATCCAGAGAGAGGAGAATACAGAAGGGCATACAGAGAGAGGAGAGAACAGAAAACCATCCAGAGTGAGGAGAAGGTAGAAAGGCATGCAGAGAGAGGAGAGAAAAGAAGGGCATCCAGAAAGAGGAGAGAACAGAAGGGCATCCAGAAAGAGGAGAGAACAGAAGGGCATTCAGAGAGAGGAGAGAGCAGAAGGGCATCCAGAGAGAGGACAGGACAGAAGGGCATCCAGATAGAGGAGAGTACATAAGGGTATCCACAGAGACAAGAGAACACAAAGGAATCCAGAGAGAGGAGGGAATGGAAAGCCATTCATTGAGAGGAAAAGACAGAAGTTCATCTAGAGAGAGTAGAGAATAGAAGGGCATCCAGAGAGAGGAGAAATCAGAACGGCATCCATGGAGAGGAGAGTTCAGAAGGGCATCCAGAGAAAGGAGAAGACAGAAACGCATCCCCAAATACAAAAGTACTGAAGGGCATCCAGAGAGCGGAGATAACAGAAGGGCATCCAGAGAGAGGAGAGAACATAGTGGCATTCAGAGAGATGAGAGGACAGAAGTTCATGTAGAGAGGAGAGCACAAATGAGCATCCAGATATGGGAGAGAAGGGAAGGGCATCCAGAGAGATTAGAAGAAAGAAGGGCATGCAGAAAGAGGAGAGGACAGAAGGGCATCATGAGACATTAGAGAACAGAAGGGCATCCAGAGGGAGGAGGAAACAGAAGGGCATCTAAAGAGAGGGGAAAACAGAAGGTCATCCAGAGAGAGGGGAGGACAGAAGGGCATCTAGAGAGAGGAGAGAACAGAAGTGAATACAGAGATTAAAAGACAGAAGTGCATTAAGAGAGAGAAGAGAGCTGAAGTGCATCCAGGGCCAGGAGAGGACAGAAGGGCATCCAGTGACAGGAGAAAACAGAAGGGCATCCAGAGACAGGGGAGGACAGAAGAGCATCCATAGAAAAGAGAACAGAAGGCCATTCAGTGGGAGAAGAAGACTGAAGGGCATGTAGACAAAGGAGAGAACAGAAGGGCATCTAGAGAGAGGAGAGAACAGAAGGGTATACAGAGAAAGGGGAGGACTGATTAACATACAGAGAGAAGAGGACAGATGGGCATCCAGAGAGAGGAGAGAGAAGAAGGCCATCCAGGAAGTGGAGAGAACAGAAAGGCAACCAGAGAGAGGAGAAAACAGAAGGGCATCAAGATACAGGGGAGGACCAAAGGGCATCAGTTGAAAAGAGAACAGAAGGCCATTCAGAGTGAAGATAAGACAGAAGGGCATCTGGATAGAGGAGAGAACAGAAGGGCATCTAGAGAGAGAAGAGATCAGACGGGCATCCAGCAAGAGGGGAGGATATATGGGCATCCAGAGAGAGGAGAGAACATAAGTGAATCCAGAGAGAGTAGAAGAAAGAAGGGCATTCAGAGAGAGGAGAGAGCAGAAGGGCATCCAGGACCAGGAGATGACAAAAGAGCATCCAGAGAGAGGAGAGAACAGAAGTGAATCCAGAGAGAAGAGAGAAAAGAAGGGCATCCAGAGAGAAGAGAAGTCATAAGGGAATCCAAATACAGGAGAGAACAGAAGGGCATACAGAGAAAGTAGAATACAGAAGGGCATACAGTGAGAGGAGAGGACAGATGGGCATACAGATAGAGCAGAGAACAGAAAGCCTTACAGAGTGAGGAGAAGGCAAAATGGCATCCGGAGATAGGATAGAACAGAAGGGCATCCAGAGAAAGGAGAGAACAGAAGGGCATCCAGAGTGAGGAGAGAATAGAAGGGCATTCAGAGAGAGGAGAGAGCAGAAAGGCATCCAGAGAGAGGGGAAAACAGAAGGTCATCCAGAGAAAAAAGAAGACAGATGGGCATACATAGAAAAGAGAGGACAGAAGGGCATCCCGAGAGAGTAGAGAACACAAGGATATCCAGAGAGATGAGAGAACAGAAAAGAATCCAGAAAGAGGATAGAACAGAAGGGCATCCAGAGTGAGCAGAAAACTGAAGGATATCCAGAGAGAGAAGAGGACAGAAGGGCATTTGGAGAGATGAGTATACAGAAATGCATCCAGAGAGAGGAGAGGACAGAAGAGCATCCAGTGAGAGGAGAGAACAGAATGGCATCCAGAGGGAGGAGACGACAAAAGGGTATCCAGATTGAAGAGAGAATTGTAGGGCATCCAGAGAGTATAGAAGACAGAAGGGTATCGGGACAGAGGAAAGAACAGAAGGGCATCAGAGAGGAGAAGAAAGAAGGGCATCAATATAGAGGAGAGGACAGAAGGGCATCCAGAGTGAGGAGAGGCCAGAAGAGCATTCAGAGAGACGAGAGAACAGAAGGGCATTTAGAGAGAATAGAGGACAGAAGGGCATCTAAAGACAGGAGAGTAGAAAAGGGCATCCAGGGAGAGGAGAATAGTGAAGGGCATCCAGAGAGAGGAGAGAACAGAAGGATATCCAGAGTGAGGAGAGGACAGAAGGGAATTCAGAGAGAGGAGAGAGCAGAAGAGCATCCAAATAGAGAAGAAGACAGAAGAGCATACAGAGAGAAAAGAGGACAGAAGGGCATCCTGAGAGAGTAGAGAACACAAGGGCATCCAGAGAGATGAGAGAAGAGAAGAGAATCCAGACAGAGGATAGAAAAGAAGGGCATCCAGAGCGAGTAGAAGACTGAAGGATATCCAGAGAGAGAATAGGACAGAGGGCATGCGGAGAGATGAGAATATAGAAGTGCATCCAGAGAGAGGAGAAGACATAAGGGCATCCAGTGATAGGAGAGTACAGAATGGCATCCAGAGAGAGGAGAAGACAGAAGGGCATCCAGTGAGAGGAGAGAACAGAATGGCATCTAGAGAAAGGAGAAGACAGAAGGGTATGTGGAAGAGGAAAGAAGAGAAGGGCATCAGGAGAGAGGAGAAGACATAATGGCATCTAAATAGAGGAGAGGACAGAAGGGCATCCAGAGAGAGCAGAGGCCAGAAGAGCATCCAGAGGTATGAGAGATCAGATGGGCATCCAGAGAGAATAGAGGACAGAAAAGCATCTAGAGAGAGGAGAGTAGAGAATGGGATCCAGAGAGAGGAGAGAACAGAACGGCATCCAGAGTGAGGAGAGGAAGAAAGGCATCCAGAAAGAGGAGAGACTAGAAGGGCATTCAGAGAGAGGAGAAGACAGAAGGGAATCAAAAGAGACGAGAGAACAGAAGTGCATACAGATAGAGGAGAAGAAGAATGGCATCTAGAAAGATGAGAGAAGAGTTTGGCATCCAGAGAGAGGAGATAACAGAAAGGCATCCATGGAGAGTAGAGGTCAGAAGGGCTCCCAGTGATGGGGTGAAAAGAAGGTTATCCAGAGTGAGGAGAAGACAGAAGAGCATCCATAGATAGAGAGGACAGAAGGGCATCCCGAGAGAGGAAAGAACAGAAGGGCATCTAGAGAGAAGAAAACAGAAGAGAATCCAAAAAGAAGAGAGGAAAGAAGGGCATCCAGAGAGAGGAGAGAATAGAAGGGCATCCAGAGAGAGAAGAAGGCAGAAGGGAACCCAGTGAGAGGAGAGGACAGAAGGACATCCAGAGAGATGAGAGAATAGAACAGAATCCAGAAAGAGGGGAGAACAGAAGGGCATCTAGAGAGAGCAGAAGACTGAAGGACGTACAAAAAGAAAAGATGACAGAAGAGCATCCAGGGAGAGAAGACAGAATGGCTTCCAGAGAGAAGAGAAAACAGAAGGGCATCATGAATGAGGAGAAGAGAGAAGGCATCCAGATGGAGAAGTTGACAGTCAGGCATCCAGAGTGAGGTGAGGACAGAAGAGCATCTAGAAAGAGAAAAGAACAGAAGGCCATCCAGAAAGTGTAGAAGAGAGAAGGGCATCCAGAGATTGGAGAGGACAGAAGGGCATCCACAGAAAAGAGAACAGAAGGCCATTCAGATAGAAGAGAAGACAGACATCTAGACAGAGGAGAGAACAGAAAGTCAACCAGAGAGGAGAGAACAGAACGGCATTCAGATCGAGGAGAGAAGAGAAGTGTATCCAGAGAGAGGATAGGACAGAAGGGCATCAAGAGAGCGGAAAGAACAGAAGGGCATCCAGAGTAAAAATAAGACAGAAGGGCATACAGAGAGAAGAGAAGACCGAAGGGCATACCGAGAGAGTAGAGAACACAAGGGCATCCAGAGAGATGAGAAAACAGAAGACAATCTAGAAAGAGGAAAGAACAAAGGCATCCAGATCAAGCAGAATACTGGAGGATATCCAGAGAGAAAAGAGGACAGAAGGGCATGCGGAGAGATGAGAATACAGAAGTGCATCCAGAGAGAGAAGAGGACAGAAGTGCATCCAGAGAGAGAGGAGAAGACAGAAGGGCATCTAGATAGAGGAGAGGACAGAAGGGCATCCAGAGAGAGGAGAGGCCAGAACAGCATCCAGAGAGACGAGAGAACAGAAGGGCATAGAGAGACAATAGAGGACAGAAGGGCATACAGAGAGAGGAGAATAGATAAAGGCATCCAGTGAGAGGAGCGTAGAGAAGGGCATCCAGAGAGAGGAGAGAACAGAATGGCATCCAGAGTAAGGAGAGGAAGACGTGCATCCAGAAAGCTGAGAGACTGGAAGGGCATTCAGAGAGAGGAGAAGACAGAAGGGAATCCAAAGAGATGAGAGAACAGAAGTGCATACAGAGACAGGAGAAGACAGAAGGGCATACAGAGTTAGAAGAGGACAGATGGGTATCCAGAGAGAGAAGAGAATAGAAGAGCATCCAGCGAGAGGAGAAGGCAGAAGGGCATCCAGGGAGAGGAGAAGACAGAAGGGCATCCCGAGAGATGAGAGAACAGAAGAGAATCCAGAAAGAGGAGAGAACAGAAGGGCATCTAGATAGAGCAGAAGACTGAAGCACATACCGAGAGAGAAGAGGACAGAAGGGCATCCAGAGACAGGAGAAGACAGAAGGGTATCCAGAGAGAGGAGAGTGCAGAAGGGCATCCAGAGAGAGGAGAGGTTAGAAGTGTATCCAGAGATAGGAGTGAACAGAAATGAATACAGAGATAGGTGAGAATAGAAGGGCATCCAGAGAGAGGAGAAAACAGAAGGGAATTCAAAAAGAAGAGAGAACAGAATGGCATACAGAGAGAGGAGAATACAGAAGGGCATAAACTGAGAAGATAGGACAGATGGGCATACAAAGAGAGGAGAGAACAGAAAGCCATCCATAGTGAGGAGAAGGCAAAATGGCATCCAGAGAGAGGATAAAACAAGAGGTCATCCAGAAAAAGGAGAGAGAGAAGGGCACCCAGAGTGAGGAGAGAACTGAAGGGCATTCAGAGAGAGGAGAGTGCAGAAGGGCATCCATAGAGAGGAGAGTTTAGAAGGGGAACCAGAGATAGGAGTGAAGAGAAAGGCATCCAGAGTGAGTAGAAGACAGAAGGGCATCCATAGATAGGAGAGGACAGAGGGGCATCCAGACAGAGGAAAGAACAGAAAGGCATCTAGAGAAAAGAAAACAGAAGAGAATCCAGAAAGAGGAGAGGACAGAGGAGCATCCAGATAGAAGAGATAATAGAATTGAAGGGCATCCAGAGAGAGGAGAAGACAGAAGGGCTTCCAGAGAAAAGAGAACAGAAGGGCATACAGAAAGATGAGAAGAGAGAAGGCATCCAGATGGAGAAGTGGACAGATGGGCATTCAGAGAGGTGAGAGGACAGAAGGGCATATAGAGAGAGCAGAGAGCAGAAGGGCTTCCAGAATGTGTAAAAAAGAGAAGGACATCCAGAGACAGGAGAGGACAGAGGGGCATCCAGAGTGAGGAGAGAACAGAAGGCCTTCCAGATAAAGGAGAAGACAGAAGGGCATCTAGATAGAGGAGAGAACAGAAGAGAATCCAGAGAGAGGAGAGGACAAGGGGCATCCAGAGAGAGGAGAGAACAGAAAGGTATCCAGATAAAGGAAAGCAAAGAAGGGCATCAAGAGAGAGGAGAGAACAGAAGGGCATACAGAGAAAGAAGAAGACTGAAGGGCATACAGAAAGAAGAGAGGACAGAAGGGCATCATGAGAGAGTAGAGAACACAAGGGCATCCAGAGAGATGAGAGAACAGAAGAGAATCCAGAAAGAGTATAGAACATAAGGGTATCCAGAGCGAGCAGAATACTGAAGGATATCCAGAGAGAGAAGAGTACATAAGGGCATGCAGAGAGATGAGAATACAGAAGTGCATCCAGAGAGAGGAGAGGACAGAAGGGCATCCAGTGAGAGAAGAGAACACAATGGCATCCAGAGAGAGGAGAAATCAGAAGGGTACTAATAGTGAAGAGAGAATTTTAGGGCATCGAGGGTGAGGAGAAGACAAGGGTATCCAGAGAAAGGAAAGCACAGAAGAGCATCAAGAAAGAGGAGAGAACAGAAGGGCATATGAAGAAAAATGAAGACTGAAGGGCATACAGAGAGAGGAGAAGACACAAAGACATACAGAAAGATGACAAGACAGATGGGCATTCAGAGAGAGGAGAGAACAGAAAGCCATCAAGAGTAAGGAGAAGACAGAAGGGCATCTTGAGAGAGGAGAGAACAGAAGAGCATCCAGAAAAAAAGAGAACAGAAGGGCATTCGGAGTGAGGAGAGAACAGAAGGGTATTCAGAGAAACGAGAGAGCAGAAGAGTATCCAGAGAGAGGACAGGACAGTAGGGCATCCAGAGAAAGGAGAGTACAGAAGGGCATCTAGAGAGACAAAAGAACAGAAGGGAATCCAGAGAGAATAGAGGACAGAAGGGCATATGGATAGAGGAGAGAACAGAAGTGAATCCAGAGAGTGTAGAAGACAGAAGGGTATTCAGTGAGAGGAGAGAGCAGAAGGGCATCCAGAGAGAGGAGAAGAAAGAAGGGAATCTGTAGAGAGGAAAGAACAGTATGCCATCCAGAGAGAGGAGAAGACAAATGGCATACAAAGAGAGAAGAGGACAGATGGGCATCCAGAGAGAGGAGAGAGCAGAAGGGCACCCAGAGACAGAAGATGACAAAAGGGCATCCAGAGAGAGGAGAGAACAGATGTGAATCCAGAGAGAGGTGAGAACAGAAGGGCATCCAGAAAGAGAAGACAGAATGGCATCCAGAGAAAGGGGAAGACAGAAAGGCATCCATAGAAAAGAGAATAGAAGGCCATCCAGAGGGAGGAGAAGACAGACAGACATCTGGATAGAGGAAAGAACAGAAGGGTATCTAGAGAGAGGAAAGAACATAAGATCATGCTGAGAGTGGGAGGACAAAAGGGCATCCAGAGAGAGGCAAGAACAGAAGTGAATCCAGAGTGAGGAGAAGACAGAAGGGCATCAATAGAGAGGAGAGCACAGAGGGGCTTCCGGAGAGAGGAGAGGACAGAAGGGCATCTAGAGAAAAGAGAAGAGAAGAGAATCCAGAATGAGGAGAGGACAGAAGGGCATCCAGAGAGAAGAGATAATAGAAGGGCATCCAGCAAGAGGAGAAGGAATAAGGGCATCCAGGGAGAGGAGAGGATAGAAGGACATCCAGAAAGAGGAAAGAACAGAAGGGCATCCAGAGAGATGAGAAACCAGAAGAGAATCCAGAAAGAAGAGAGAACAGAAGGGCATCTACAGAGAGCAGAAGACTGAAGGACATACAGAGAGAGAAGAGGACAGAATTGCATCCAAAGTGAGGAGAAGACTGAAGGGTATCCAGAGTGAGGATAGAATTGAAGGGCATCCAGAGAGAGGAGAAGACAGAAGGGCTTCTAGAGAGAGGAGAGAACAGAAGGGCATCTGGAAAGAGGAGAAGAGAGAAGGCATCCAGATGGAAAAGTGGACAGACTGGCAACCAGAGAGAGGAGAGGACAGAAGGGCATCTAGAGAGAGCAGAGAGCAGAAGGGCTTCCAGAAAGTGTAGAAGAGAGAAGGGCATCAAGAGATAGGAGAGGACAGAAGGGCAACCACAGAAAAGAGAACAGAAGGCCATCCAGATTGAGGAGAAGACCAAAGGGCATCTAGATAGAGGAGAGAACAGAAGAGCATCCATAGAGAGGAGAGGACAGAGGGGCATACAGAGAGAGGAGAGAACAGAAGGGTATCCAGATAAAGGAAAGGACCGAAGGGCATCAAGAGTTAGGAGAGAACAGAAGGGCATACAGAGAAAGAAGAAGAGTGAAGGGCATACAGAGAGAAGAGAGGACAGAGGGGCATCCCGAGAGAGTAGAGAACACAAGGGCATCAAGAGAGATGAGAGAACAGAAGAGAATCCAGAAATAGTATAGAACAGAAGGGCATCCAGAGCGATCAGAAGACTGAAGGATATCCAGAGAGAGAAGAGGACACTAGGGCATGCAGAGAGATGAGAATACAGAAGTGCATCCAGAGAGATAAGTGGACAGAAGGGCATTCAGTAAGAGAAGAGAACACAATGGAACCAGAGAGAGGAGAAAACAGAAGGTTACTAAGAGTGAAGAGAGAATTTTAGGGCATCGAGAGAGAGGAGAACACAGAAGAATATTCATAGAAAGGAAAGCACAGAAGCGTATCCAGCAAAGGAAAGCACAGAAGGGCAACAAGAGAGAGGAGAGAACAGAAGGACATACAGAGAAAAAAAGAAGACTTAAAGGCATACAGAGAGAGGAGAAGACAGAAAAGCATACAGAGAGACGACAAGACAGATGGGCATTCAGAGAGAGAAGAGAACAGAAAGCCATCCAGAGTAAGGAGAAGGCAGAAGGGCAACTTGAGAGATGAGAGAACAGAAGGGCATCCAGAAAAAGAGAACAGAAGGGCATCCGGAGTGAGGAGAGGACGGAAGGGGATTCAGAGAGAAGAGACAGCAGAAGAGCATCCATAGAGAGGACAGGACAGAAGGGCATCCAGAGAGAGGAGAGTACAGAAGGGCATCCTGATAGACAAGAGAACAGAAGGGCATCCAGAGAGAATAGAGGACCGAATGGCATTTGGATAGAGGAGAGAAGAGAAGGGCATCTAGAGAGAGGAGAAAACAGAAGGGCATCCAGAGAGAGGAGAGAACAGAAGTGAATCCAGAGAGAGTAGAAGACAGAAGGGCATCCAGTGAGAGGAGGGAACAGATGTGAATCCAGCGAGAGGAGAGAACAGAAGGGCATCCAGTGAGAGGAGGGAATAGATGTGAATCCAGCGAGAGGAGAGAACAGAAGGGCATCCAGAGAAAAGGGAAGACAGAAGGGCATCCATAGAAAAGAGAACAGAAAGCCATCCAGAGGGAGGAGAAGACAGACAGACATCTGCATAGAGGAGAGAACATAAGGGCATCTAGAGACAGGAGAGAACAGAAGATCATCCAGTGAGTGTGGAGGACAAAAGGGCATCCAGAGAGAGGCAAGAACAGAAGTAAATCCAGAGAGAGGAGAAGACAGAAGGGAATCCAAAGAAAAAAGAGAACAGAAGGGTATCCAGAGAGAGGAGAAGACAGAAGAGCATACAGAGAGAGTAGATAACAGATGAGCATCCAAAGAGATGAGAGAGAAGAAGGGCATCCAGGGAGAGGGGAGGACAGAATGGCACCCAAAGATGGGGTGAGCAGAAGGGTATCCAGATTGAGGAGAAGACAGAAGGGCATCCATAGAGAGGAAAGAACAGAAGGGCATCTAGAGAGAAGAGAACAGAAGAGAATCCAGAATGAGGAGAGGACAGAAGGGCATCCAGAGAGAAGAGATAATAGAAGGGCATCCAGCAAGAGGAGAAGGAATAAGGGCATCCAGGGAGAGGAGAGGATAGAAGGACATCCAGAAAGAGGAAAGAACAGAAGGGCATCCAGAGAGATAAGAGACCAGAAGAGAATCCAGAAATAAGAGAGAACAGAAAGGCTTCTACAGAGAGCAGAAGACTGAAGGACATACAGAATGAGAAGAGGACAGAATTGCATCCAAAGTGAGGAAAAGACCGAAGGGTATCCAGAGTAAGGATAGAATTGAAGGGCATCCAGAGAGAGAAGAAGAAAGAAGGGCTTCCAGAGAGAGGAGAGAACAGAAGGGCATCCGGAAAGAGAAGAAGAGAGAAGGCATCCAGATGGAGAAGTGGACAGACTGGCAACCAGAGAGATTAGAGGACATAAGGGCATCTACAGAGAGCAGAGAGCAGAAGGGCTTCCAGAAAGTGTAGAAGAGAGAAGGGCATCCAGAGATAGGAGAGGACAGAAGGGCAACTGCAGAAAAAAGAACAGAAGGCCATCCAGATTGAGGAGAAGACAGAAGGGCATCTAGATAAAGGAGAGAACAGAAAAGCATCCAGAGAGAGGAGAGAATAGAAGGGTATCCAGATAAAGGAAAGGACCGAAGGGCATCAAGAAAGAGGAGAGAACAGAAGGGCATACTGAGAAAGAAGAAGACTGAAGGGCATACAGAGAGAAAATAGGACAGAAGGGCATCCCAAGAGAGTAGAGAACACAAGGGCATCCAGAGAGATGAGAGAACAGAAGAGAATCCAGAAAGGGTAAAAAACAGAAGGGCATCCAGAGCAAAGAGAATACTGAAGGATATCCAGAGAGTGGAGGACAGAAGGGCATTGAGAGAGATTAGAATACAGAAGTGCATCTCGAGAGAGGAGAGGACAGAAGGGCATCCAGTGAGAGAAGAGAACAGAATGACATCCAGAGACAGGAGAAAACAGAAGGGTACTAAGAGTGAAGAGAGAATTTTAGGGCATTGAGAGAGAGGAGAACACAGAAAGGTATCCATAGAAAGAAAAGCACAGAAGCGTATCCAGAGAAAGGAAAGCACAGAAGGTCATGAAGAGAGAGGAGAGAACAGAAGGGCATACAGAGAAAAAAGAAGACTGAAGGGCATACAGAGAGAAGAGAAGACAGAAAATCACAGAGAGATGACAAGACAGATGGGCATTCAGAGAGAGGAGAGAACAGAAAGCCATCCCGAGTAAAGAAAAGGAAGAAGGGCATCTTGAAAGAGGAGAGAAGAGAAGGGCATCCAGAAAAAGAGAACAGAAGGGCATCCGGAGTGAGGAGAGGACGGAAGGTCATTCAGAGAGACGAGAAAGCAGAAGAGCATCCATAGAGAGGAAAGGACAGAAGGGCATCCAGAGAGAAGAGAGTACAGAAGGGCATCCGGAGAGACAAGAGAACAGGAGAGCATCCAGAGAGAATAGAGGACAGAAGGGCATCTGGATAGAGGAGAGAACAGAAGGGCATCTAGAGAGAGGAGAAAACAGAAGGGCATACAGAGAGAGGAGAGAACAGAAGTGAATACAGAGAGAGTAGAAGACAGAAGAACATTCAGAGAGAGGAGAGAGCAGAAGGGCATCCAGAGATAGGAGAAGACAGAAGGGAATCTCTAGAGAGGAGAGAACAGTAGGCCATCCAGAGAGAGGTGAAGACAAATGGCATACAAAGAGAGAAGAGGACAGATCGGCCTCCAGAGAGAGGAGAGAGCAGCAGGGCATCTAGGGCCAGGATAGGACAGAAGGGCATCCAGAGACAGGAGATAACAAAAAGGCATCCAGAGAGAGGAGAGAACAGATGTGAATCCAGAGAGAGGGGAGAACAGAAGGGCATTCAGAGGGAGGAGAAGACAGAAGGGCATCCAGAGAAAGGGGAATACAGAGGGAATACATCTATAGAAAAGAGAACAGAAGTCCATAAAGAGGGAGGAGAAGATAGACGGACATCTGGATAGAGGAGAAAACAGAATGGCATCTAGAGAGAGGAAAGAACAGAAGATCATGCAGAGAGTGGGGAGGACAAAAGGGAATCTACAGAGAGGAGAGAACAGGAGTGAATTCACAGAGAGAAGAAGACAGAAGGGAATCCAAAGAAGAGAGAACATAAAGGCATCCAGAGAGAGGAGAAGACAGAAGGGCATACAGAGTCAGAAGAGGAGAGATGGGCATCCAGAGAGAGGAGAGAGCAGAAGGGCATCCAGGGAGAGGAGAGGACAGAAGAGCATTCGGAGAGAGGAAAGAAGAGAAGGGACTCTAGAGAGAAGAGAATCCAGAATGAGGAGATTACAGAAGGGCATCCAGAGAGAGCAGAGAACAGAAGAGCGTCCAGAAAGTGTAGAAGAGAGAAGGGCATCCAGAGATAGGAGAGGACAGAAGGGCATCCACAGAAAAGAGAACAGAAGGCCTTCCACATAGAGGAGAAGACAGAAGGGCATCTAGATAAAGTAGAGAACAGAAGAGCATCCAGAGAGAGGAGAGGACAGAGGGGTATCCAGAGAGAGGAGAGAACATAAGGGTATCCAGATAAAGGAAAGCACAGAAGAGCATCAAGAGAGAGGAGAGAACAGAAGGGCATACAGAGAAAGAAGAAGCCTGAAGGGCATACAGAGAGAAGAGAGGACAGAGGGGCATCCTGAGAGAGTAGAGAACGCAAGGGCATTCAGCGAGATGAGAGAACAGAATAGAATCCAGAAAGAGTATAGAACAGAAGGGCATCAAGAGTGAGCAGAAGACCGAGGGATATCCAGAGAGAGAAAAGGACAGAAGGGAATGCAGAGAGATGAGAATACAGAAGTGCATCCAGAGAGAGGAGAGGACAGAAGGGCATCATGTGAGAGAAGAGAACACAATGGCATCCAGAGAGAGGAGAAAACAGAAGGGTACTAAGAGTGAAGAGAGAATTTTAGGGCATCGAGGGAGAGGAGAAGACAGAAGGGTATCCATAGAAAGGAAAGCACAGAAGGGTATCCATAGAAAGGAAAGCACAGAAGAGCATCGAGAGAGTAGAGAACAGAAGGGCATACAGAGAACAAAGAAGACTGAAGGGCATATAGAGAGAGGAGAAGACAGTAAGGCATACAGAGAGATGACAAGACAGATGGGCATTCAGAGAAAGGAGAGAACAGAAAGCAATCCAGTGTAAGGAGAAGGCAGAAGGGCATCTTGAGAGAGAAGAGAACAGAAGAGCATCCAGAAAAAAAGAGAACAGAAGGGCATCCGGAGTGAGGAGAGAATGGAAGGGCATTCAGAGAGATGAGAGAGCTGAAGAGCATCCATAGAGAGGACAGGACAGAAGGGCATCCAGAGAGAGGAGAGTACAGAAGGGCATCTGGAGAGATAAGAGAACAGAAGGAGATCCAGAGAGAATAGAGTACAGAAGGGAATCTGGATAAAGGAGAGAACAGAAGGGCATCAAGTGAGAGGAGAGAACAGAAGGGCATATAGAGAAAGAAGAAGACTGAAGGGCATACAGAGAGAAGAGAGGACAGAAGGGCATCCCCGAGAGAGTAGAGAACACAAGGGCATCCAGAGAGATGAGAGAACAGAAGAGAATCCAGAAAGAGTATAGAACAGAAGGGCATCCAGAGCAAGCAGAAGACTGAAGGATATCCAGAGAGAGAAGAGGACAGAAGGGTATGAAGAGCGATGAGAATACAGAAGTGTATCCAGAGAGAGGAGAAGACAGAAGGGCATCCAGTGAGAGAAGAGAACACAATGGCATCCAGAGAGAGGAGAAAACAGAAGGGTACTAAGAGTGAAGAGAGAATTTTAGGGCATCGAGAGAGAGGAGAAGACAGAAGGGTATCCATAGAAAGGAAAGCACAGAAAGGGTATCCAGAGAAACGAAAGCACAGAAGAGCATCAAGAGAGAGTAGAAAAACAGAAGGGCACACAGAGAAAAAAGACGACTGAAGGGCATATAGAGAGAGGAGAAGACAGAAAGGCATACAGAGAGATGACAAGACAGATGGGCATTCAGAGAGAGGAGAGAACAGAAAGCCATCCAGAGTAAGGAAAATGCAGAAGGGCATCCAGAAAAAAGAGAACAAATGGGCATCTGGTGTGAGGAGAGAATGGAAGGGCATTCAGAGAGATGAGAAAGCTGAAGAGCATCCATAGAGAGGACAGGACAGAAGGGCATCCAGAGAGAATAGAGGACAGAAGGGCATCTGGATAGAGGAGTGTAAAAAGGACATCTACAGAGAGGAGAAAATAGAAGGGCATCTGGAAAGAGGAGAGACCAGAAGGATATCTAGAGAGAGGAGAAGACAGAAGGGCATACAGAGAGAGAATAGGACAGATGGGCATCCAGAGAGACGAGAGAGCAGAAGGGCATCCAGGGACAGGAGAGGACAGAAGGGCACCCAGAGATGGGGTGAACGGAAGGGTATCCAGAGTGAGGAAAAGACAGAAAGGCATCCATATAGAGGAGAGGACAGAAGGGCACCCGGAGAGAGGAAAGAACAGAAGGGCATCTAGAGAGAAGAGAATCCAGAATGACAAAAGGACAGAAGGGCACCCAGAGAGAAGAGATAATAGAAGGGCATTCAGCGAGAGGAGAAGGCAGAAGGGCATCCAGGGAGAGGAGAGGACAGAAGGGCATCCCGAAAGAGGAGAGAACAGAAGGGCATACAGAGAAAGAAGGAGACCGAAGGGCATACAGAGAGAAAAGAGGACAGAGGGGCATCCTGAGAGAGTAGAGAACGCAAGGGCATCCAGAGAGATGAGAGAACAAAAGAGAATCCAGAATGAGAAATGGACAGAAGGGCACCCAGAGAGAAGAGATAATAGAAGGGCATTCAGCGAGAGGAGAAGGCAGAAGGGCATCCAGGGAGAGGAGAGGACAGAAGGGCATCTCGAAAGAGGAGACAACAGAAGGGCATACAGAGAAAGAAGAAGACCGAAGGGCATACAGAGAGAAAAGAGGACAGAGGGGCATCCTGAGAGAGTAGAGAACGCAAGGGCATCCAGAGAGATGAGAGAACAAAAGAGAATCCAGAAAGAGTATAGAACAGAAGGGCATCCAGAGCAAGCAGAAAACTGAAGGATATCTAGAGAGAGAAGAGGACAGAAGGGCATGCAGAGAGATGAGAATACAGAAGTGCATCCAGAGAGAGGAGAAGACAGAAGGGCACCCAGTGAGAGAAGAGAACACAATGGCATCCAGAGAGAGGAGAAAACAGAAGGGTACTAAGAGTGAAGAGAGAATTTTACGGCATCAAGAGAGAGCAGAAGACAGAAGGGTATCCAGAGAATGGAAATCAGAGAAAGGGATCCAGAGAGAGGAGAGAACAGAAGGGCATACAGAGAAAAAACAAGACTGAAGGGCATATAGAGAGAGGAGAAGACAGAAAGGCATACAGAGAGATGACAAGACAGATGGGCATTCAGAGAGAGGAGAGAATAGAAAGCCATCCAGAGTAAAGAGAAGGCAGAAGGGCATCTTGAGAGAGGAGAGAACAGAAGGGCACCCAGAGAGAGGAGAGAACAGTAGGGCATCCAGAGAGAGGAGAAGACAGAAGGGCATTTATGGAAAGAAGATTTCAGAAGGGCATCCGGAGAGCAGAGAGAACAGAAGGACATCCAGAGAGTAGAGAAGACAGAAGGTCATCCAGTGAGAGTAGAGAATAGAATGGCATCCAGAGAGTGGAGGCGACAGAAGAACATCCAGAGAAAGGAGAGAACATAAAAGCATCCAGAGAGAATAAACGAAAGAAGGGCACGAAGAGAGAGCAGAGAACAGAAGGGTATCCAAAAAGAGGAGAAGACAGAAGGGCATCGGGAGATAGGAGAAGACAGAAGGGCATCCAGAGAGAGGAGAGGACAGAATGGAATCCAGGGAGAAGCGAGAAACGAAGGACATCCAGAGAAAGGAGAGGGCAGAAGGGCATCCACAGAAAAGTGTAAAGAAGACCAAACAGAGAGAAGAGAAGACAGAAGGTCATCTAGATAAAGGAGAGAACAGAAGACATATAGAGAGAGGAGAGAATAGAAGGGCATCCAGAGAGCAGAGAAGACAGAATGGCATCCAGAGAGAAGAGAGAACAGAAGGGCATCCACAGAGAGGAGAAGACAGAAGGGCATCTGTAGAGAGGAGAGAAAAGAAGGGCATCCAGAGAGAGGAGAGAGCTGAAGGGCATCCGGAAAGAGGAGAAGACAGAAACACTTCCATAGAGAGGAGAGAAAAGAAGGGCATCCAGAGAGAGGAGAGAGCTGAAGGGCATCCGGAAAGAGGAGAAGACAGAAACACATCCATAGAGAGGGGTGAACAGAAGGGCATCCAGAGAGCAGAGAAAACAGAAGGGCATCCAGGGAGAGTAGAGAAGAGAATGGTATCCAGAGAGCGGAGAAGTCAGAAGAACATCCAGAGAGAGGAGAGAAAATAAAGGCATCCAGAGAGAATAGAGTAAGGAAGGGCATGTAGAGAGAGCAGAGAACAGAAGGGTATCCAGAAAGAGGAAAAGAAAGAAGGGAATCCGGAGATAGGATAAGACAGAAGGGCATCCAGAGAGAGGAGAGGACAGAATGGCCTTCAAGAGAGAAGAGAGAAAAAAAGGGCATCCAGAGAGAGGAAATGGCAGAAAGGCATCCACAGAAAAGAGTAAACAAGGCCATGCAGAGAGAGGAGAAGACAGAAGGGCATCTAGATAGAGGAGCGAATAGAATGGCATCTAGAGAGAGGAGAGAACAGAAGAGCACCCAGAGAGCAGACAAGACAGAAGGGCATCCAGAGAGAGGAGAGAAAAGAAGGGCATCCAGAGTAAGAAGTGGACACAAGGGCATCCAGAGAGAGGAGAGTACAGAAGGGCATCCAGAGAGAGGAGAGAACAGAAGGGCAACCAGAGAAAGGAGAAGACAGAAGGGCATCCAGAGATAGGAGAAGACAGAAGGACATCCCGAGAGATGAGAGAACAGAGACGCATTCAAAGAGATGATAGTACAGGAAAGAATCCCGAAAAAGGAGAGAAAGAAGCCCATACAGAGAGAGCAGAAGACTGAAGTACATCCATAGAGAGAAGAGGACTGAAGGGCAACCGGAGAGAGGATAACACAGAAGGGCATCTAGAAAGAGAAGACAGAAGGGCATCCGGAGAGAGGAGTGAACATAAGGGCAACCAGAGTAAGGAGAAGACAGAAGGGAAGCCACAGAGAGGAGAGAATAGAAGGGCATAGTGAGAGAGGAGAAGACAGAAGGGTATCCAGAGTGAGGAGAAAATTGTCAGGCATCCAGAGACTGGAGAAAACAGAAGGGCATCAGGAGACACGAGAGAAAATAAGGGAATAGGGAGAAAGTAGAAGACAGAAGGGCATCCAGAGAGAGGAGAGAACAGAAGGGCATCCAGAGAGAGGATAGCACCGAAGGGCATCCAGATAGACAAGAGAACACAAAGGCATCCAGAGAGTATAGAGGACAGAAGGGCATCTAAAGAGAGGAGAGAAGAGAAGGGAATCCAGAGAGAGGAGAAAAAAGGGAATCCAGAGTGAGGAGGGAACAGAAGGGCATCCACAGAGAGGAGAGTGAAGAAGGGCATCCAGATAGAGGAGAGTACGAAAGGCATCCAGAGAGAGGAGAGAACATAAAGCCATGCAGAAAGAAGAAAGGTCCGAAGGGCATCTAGAGAGAGGAGAGAAAAGAAGGGCATCCAGAGAGAGGAGAGATCAGAAGGGCATCCATGGAGAGGAGAGTTCAGAAGGGCATCCAGAGAGCGGAAAAGACACAAAGAAATCCAGAGAGAGGAGAGAACATAAGGGGATCCAGAGAGATGAGTGGAGAGAAGTTCATGTAGAAAGTAGAGAACAAAAGGGCATCCAGTGAGAGGAGAGAAGAGAAGGGCAGCCAGAGAGAGAAGCAGACAGAAGGGAATTCAGAGAGATGAGAGGACAGAAGGGCATCAAGAGAGAGGAGAGAACAGAAGGGCATTCAAAGGGATGACAATACAGAAGAGCACCCAGAAATAGGAGAGGACAGAAGGGCATCCAGAAAGAAAAGAGAACAGAAAGGCATCCAGAGAGAGGAGAAAACAGAAGGGCTTCCAGAGAGAGGATAGCACAGGAGTGCATCTGGAAAGAGGAGATGAGAGAAGGCATCCAGATGGAGAAGAGGACAGATGGGCATCATGAGAGAGGAGACAACAGAAGGGCATCCAGGAGAGAAGAGAACAGAAGGGCATCCACAGAGAGGAGAGGACAGAAGGGCATGTAGAGAGAGCAGAGAACAGAAGGACATCCAGAAATAGGAGAAGACAGAAGGGCATTGCGAGATAGGATAAGACAGAAGGGCATCCAGAGAGAGGAGAGGACAGAAGGGCATCCAGATGGAGGAGAATGAAGAAGAAAATTCAGAGAGAGGAGAGAACAGAAGGGCATCCAGATGGAGGAGAATGAAGAAGAAAATTCAGAGAGAGGAGAGAACAGAAATCCATCCAGAGAGAGGAGAAGACAGAAGGGCATTTAGAGAGAGGAGAGAACAGAAGGGCATCCAGAGAGCCTAGAAATCAGAAGGGCATCCATGGAGAGGAGAGTTCAAAAGGGCATCAAGAAAGAGGAGAAGACAGAAACGCATCCACAGAGAGGAGAGAACTGAAGGGCATCCAGAGAGCGGAGAAGGCAGAAGGGCATCCAGAGAGAGGAGAGGAGAGTAGTTCTCCCACAGTAAAGAGTACAGAATGCCATACAGAGAGGTCAGAAGATACAAGGGCATCTAGATAGATGAGAGAACTTAAGGGTATCCAGAAAGAGGTGAGAACAGAAGGGCATCCAGAGCGAAAAGTAGACAGAAGGGAATCTAGAGGGAGGAGAGTACAGAAGGGCAACCAGAAAGAGAAGAAGACAGAAGGGCATCCGAAGAGAGGAGAGAAGAGAATGGCATCGGGAGAGAGAAGACAGAAGAGCATCCAAAGGGATAAGATGACAAAAATTCATCCAGAGAGAGGAGAAATTAAAAAACCAAACCAGAGAGTGGAGAGAACAGAACGGCATCCAGAGAGAGGAGAAGGCCGAAGGGCATCCATGGAAAAAAGACTTCAGAAGGGCATCCAGAGAGTGTAGAGAACAAAAGGGTATGCAGAGAAAGGAGAAAACAGAAACACATCCACAGAGAGAAGAGAACAGAAGAGCATCCAGAGAGGAGAGAAGACAGAAATTCATCCAGAGAGAGTAGAGAATAGAATGGCATCCAGAGAGTGGAGAAGACAGAAGAACATCCAGAGAGAGGAAAGAACTTAAGGGCATCCAGAGAGAATAGAGGACAGAAGGGCATGTAGAGAGAGCAGAGAATAGAAGGGTATCCAGAGAGAGGAGAGAGCAGAAGGGCATTCAAAGAGAGCAGAAGACAGAAGGGCATCTAGAATGAGGAGAGAGAAGAAGGGCATCCAGAAAGAGAAGAGAGCAGAAGGGCAACCAGAGAGAGGAGAGGACAGAAGGGCATGTAGAGAGAGCAGAGAACAGAAGGACATCCAGAAATAGGAGAAGACAGAAGGGAATTGCGAGATAAGAGAAGACAGAAGGGCATCCAGAGAGAGGAGAGAACAGAAGGGGATCCAGAAGGAGGAGAAGACAGAAGGGAATCCAGAGTGAGGAGAGAAGAGAAGGGCATTCGGAAAGAGGAGAAGACAGAAGTGTGTCTATAAAGGAGAGGACAGAAGGGCATCCCGGAAGAGAAGAGAACATAAGATCATCCAGGGAGAGGAGAGAACAAAATGGAATCCAGAGAGAGGAGAGAGCAGAAGGCAATCCAGAAAGAGGAGAGGACAGAAGGGCATCCTTAGAGAGGAGAGAAAAGAAGGGCATCCAGAGAGAGGAGAGAGCTGAAGGGCATCCGGAAAGAGGAGAAGACAGAGACACATCCACAGAGGGAGGTGAACAGAAGGGCATCCAGAGAAAAGAGAAGACAGAAGGGCATCCAGGGAGAGTAGAGAATAGAATGGTAACCAGAGAGCATAGAAGTCAGAAGAACATCCAGAGATGAGAGAACATAAAGGCATCCAGAGAGAATACAGGACAGAAGGGCATGTAGAGAGAGCAGAGAACAGAAGGTTATCCAGAAAGAGGAGAAGAAAGAAGGGCATTCAGAGAGAGGAGAGGGCAGAATGGCCTTCAAGAGAGAAGAGAGAAAAGAAGGGCAGAAGGGCATCCAGAGAAAAGAGTAAAGAAGGCTATACAGATAGAGGAGAAGACAGAAGGGCATCTATATAGAGGAGCGAATAGAATGGCATCTAGAGAGAGGAGAGAACAGAAGGGCATCCAGAGAGCAGACAAGACAGAAGGGAATCCAGGGAGGGGAGAGAAAAGATGGGCATCCAGAGTGAGAAGAGGACACAAGGGCATTCAGAGAGAGGAGAGTACAGAAGGGCATCCAGAGAGAGGAGAGAACAGAAGGGCAACCAGAGAAAGGAGAAGACAGAAGGGCATCCAGAGATAGGAGAAGACAGAAGGTCATAACGAGAGAAGAGGGAACAGAAGCGCATCCAGAGACATGATAGAACAGGAGAGAATCTCGAAAGTGGAGAGAAGAGAAGCCCATCCAGAGTGAGCAGAAGACTGAAGGACATCCATAGAGAGAAGAGGATTGAAGTGCATCCGAAGAAGGAGAATACATAAGGGCATCTAGACAGAGGAGAAGAAAGAAGGGCATCTAGATAGAGGAGAGAAAGGAAAGGCACTAAGAAAAAAGAGAGAGCAGACGGGCATCCAAAGAAAGAGAAGACAGAAGCAAATACAGAGAATGGAGAAAACAGAAGGGCATCCAGAGAGAGGAGAGAGCATAAGGGCATCCAGAGAGAGGAGAAGACAGAAGGGCATCTGGAGAGAGGAGAGAACAGAATGGCATCCAGAAAGAGAAGAGAACAGAAGGGCATCAAGAGAGTGGAGAAGACAGTAGGGCATCATGAGATAGGAGGGAACAGGAGGGCATCCAGAGAAAGGACAGAGCAGAAAGGCATATAGAGAGAGGAGAAGACAGAAGGGGATCCAGAGAGAGGAGAGAGCTGAAGGGCATCCAAAGATAGGAGAAAACAGTAGGGAATCATGAGAGAGGAGGGAACAGAATGGCATCCAGAAGGAGGAGAAGACAGAAGGGAATCCAGAGTGAGGAGAAAAGAGAAGGGCATTCGGAAAGAGGAGAAGACAGAAGTGCATCCATAGAGGAGAGGACAGAAGGGCATCCCGGAAGAGAAGAGAACAGAAGGTCATCCAGGGAGAGAAGAGAACAAAATGGAATCCAGAGAGAGGAGAAAGCAGAAGGGCATCCAAAAAGAGGAGAGGACAGAAGGGCATCCTTAGAGAGGAGAGAAAAGAAGGGCATCCAGAGAGAGGAGAGAGCTGAAGGGCATCCAGAAAGAGGAGAAGACAGAAACACATCCACAGAGAGAGGTGAACAGAAGGGCATCCAGAGAACAGAGAAGACAGAAGGGCATCCAGTGAGAGTAGAGAATAGAACGGTATCCAGAGAGCATAGAAGTCAGAAGAACATCCAGAGAGAGGAGAGAACATAAAGGCATCCAGAGTGAATACAGGACAGAAGGACATGTAGAGAGAGCAGAGAAAAGAAGATTATCCGGAAAGAGGAGAAGAAAGAAGGGCATTCAGAGAGAGGAGAGGACAGAATGGCCTTCAAGGGAGACGAGAGAAAAGAAGGGCAGAAGGGCATCCAGAGAAAAGAGTAAAGAAGGCTATACAGATAGAGGAGAAGACAGAAGGGCATCTATATAGAGGAGCGAATAGAATGGCATCTAGAGAGAGGAGAGAACAGAAGGGCATCCAGAGAGCGGACAAGACAGAAGGGAATCCAGGGAGAGGAGAGAAAAAAATGGGCATCCAGAGTGAGAAGAGGACACAAGGGCATTCAGAGAGAGGAGAGTACAGAAGGGCATCCAGAGAGAGGAGAGAACAGAAGGGCAACCAGAGAAAGGAGAAGACAGAAGGGCATCCAGAGATAGGAGAAGACAGAAGGTCATAACTAGAGAAGAGGGAACAGAAGTGCATCCAGAGAGATGATAGAACAGGAGAGAATCCCGAAAGAGGAGAGAAGAGAAGCCCATCCAGAGTGAGCAGAAGACTGAAGGACATCCATAGAGAGAAGAAGACTGAAGTGCAACCTGGAATAGGAGAACACATAAGGGCATCTAGAGAGAGGAGAAGAAGGAATGGCATCTAGAAAGAGGAGAGAAAGGAAGGGCACCAAGAAAGAGGAGAGAACAGACGGGCATCCAGAGAAGGAGAAGACAGAAGCGAATCCAGAGAGTGGAGAAAACAGAAGGGCATCCAGAAAGAGGAGAGAGCATAAGAGCATCCAGAGAGAGGAGAAGACAGAAGGGCATCTGGAGAGAGGAGAGAACAGAAGGACATCCGGAAAGAGGAGAGAACAGAAGGGCATCAAGAGAGAGGAGAAGACAGTAGGGCATCATGAGATAGGAGGGAACAGAAGGGCATACAGAGAAAGGACAGAGCAGAAAGGCATATAGAGAGAGGAGAAGACAGAAGGGCATCCAGAGAGAGGAGAGAGCTGAAGGGCATCGAAAGATAAGAGAAGACAGTAGGGAATCATGAGAGAGGAGGGAACAGAAGGGGATCAAGAATGAGGAGAAGACAGTAGGGCATCATGTGAGAGGAGGGAAAAGAAGGGAATCCAGAGAGAGGAGAACACAGAAGGGCATCTGGAGAGTTGAGAGAACAGAAGGGCATAGGGAGAGATGAGAAAACAGAAGGGCATCCAGAGAGAGAAGAGGACAGAATGGCATCCAGAGGGAGGAGAAGACAGAAGGGCATCCAGAGAGTGGAGATGTAAGAAGGGCATCCCGAGAGAGGAGAGAACAAAGGAGATTCCGAGAGAGTAGAAGGCAGAAAATCATCTGGAGAGAGGAGAAAACAGAAGGGCATCCAGAGAGAGGAGAATAGAGAAGGGCATCCATAGAAAGCAGAGATCAGAAGGGCATCCAGAAAGAGGAGAGAACAGAAGGGTATCAAGAGAGTGGAGAAGACAGAAGGATGCCAGGAGAGATGAGAGAACAGAAGGGCATAGGAAGAGACTAGAAGACAGAAGGGCATCCAGAGTGAAGGGAGGACAGAAGGGCATCCACAGAGAGTAGAGCACAGAAGGGCATCCAGAGAAACGAGAGAACAGAAAGGCATCCAGAGAGAATACAGAAGAGAAGGGCATTTAGAGAGAGGATAGAAGAGAAGGGAATGCAGCGAGAGGAGAAGACAAAAAGGGAATCCAGAAAGAGGAGAGAAGACAAGGGCATCCAGAGAGAGGAGAGGACAAAATGGCATCCAGAGAGAGATGAGGACAGAAGGGCATCCAGAGAGAGGAGAGTGAAGAAGGGCATCCAGTGGGTGGAGAGGACAAAAGGTATCCAGAGAGAGGAGAGAACAGAAAGCCATCCAGAGAAAGGAAAAGACAGAAGGGCATCCATGGAGAGAAGAGGTCAGAAGCGCATCCAGAGAGAGGATAGAACAGAAGGGCATCCAGAGAGAGGGGAAGACAGAACCATATCAACAGAGAGAAGGGAACAGAAGAGCATGCAGAGCAGAGAAGACAGAAGGGCATCAGGAGATAGAAGAAGACAGAAGAGCATCCAGAGAGAGGAGAGGACAGAAAGGCCTCCAGAAGGAAGAGAGAGCAGAAGGGCATAAAGGGAGAGGAGAGGGCAAAAGGGCATCCAGAAAAAAGATTAAAGAAGGCCATACTTAGAGAAAAGAAGACAGAAGGGCATCTAGATAGAGGAGTGAACAGAAGGGCATCTAGAGAGAGGAGAGAACAGAAGCACATCAAGAGAGTGGAGAAGATAGAAGGCCTTTTAGAGAGAGAGAGAGAACAGAAGGGCATCCGGAAAGAGGAAAAAAGAGAAGGCATCTAGATCTAGAAGATGACAGACAGGCATACTTAGAGACAAGAGGACAGAAGGGCATCCAGGTTGAGAAGAGAACCAAAGGGCATCCAGAGAGAGGAGAAGGCAGAACGGAATCCAGAGAGAGGAGAGAACAGAAGGGCATTCAGAGAGAGCATAGAACAGAAGGGTATCCAGAGAGAGGAGAGAACAGAAGGGCATCCAGAAGGAGGAGAAGACAGAAGGACATCCAATAAGGAGAGGACAGAAGGGGATCCAGAGAGAGGAGAAGACAGAAGGGAATCCCGAGAGAGGAAAGAACAGAAAGGAATCCAGAGGGAGGAGAGAACAGAAGGGCATCAAGAGAGAGGAGAGAGCAGAAGGGCATCCAGAGAGAGGAGAAAAGAGAAGGACATCTGGAGAGACGAGAGAACAGATGTGCATCCAGAGTGAGGAGAAGAATGAAGTGCATCCGAAGAGAGGAGAGAACAGAAGGGCATCCAGAAAGAGGAGATAACAGAAAAGCATCCAGAAGGAGGAGAAGACAGAAGGGAATCCTGGTAGAGGAGAGAACAGAAGGGCATTCGGAGAGAGTAGAACACAGAAGGGCATCCAGATAGGAGAGGACAGAAGGGCATCCTGGAAGAGAAGAGAACAGAAGGGCATCCAGGGAGAGGAGAGACCAGAACGCAATCCAGAGAGAGGAGAGAACAGAAGGGCATCCAGAGAGAGGAGAAGACAGAAGGGCATCCGGAATTAGGAGAGGAAAGATGTTCATCCAGAAAGAGGAGAGAACAGAATGGCATCCAGAGGGAGGAGAAGACAGAAGTGCATCCAGAGAGAGGAGAGAATAGAAGGACATCTAGAAAGAGGAGAGAACAGAAGGGCATCCAGAAGGAGGAGAAGACAGAAAGGCATCCAGAGAGAGGAGAGTGAAGAAGGGTATCCAGATAGAGGAGAGGACAGAATGGATCCAGAAAGAGGAGAGAACAGAAAGCGATCCAGAGAGAGGAAAAGACAGAAAGGCATCCAGAGAGAGGAGAGTGAAGAAGGGTATCCAGATAGAGGAGAGGACAGAATGGATCCAGAAAGAGGAGAGAACAGAAAGCGATCCAGAGAGAGGAAAAGACAGAATGGCATCCAGAGAGAGGAGAGAACATAAGGGATTCCAGAGACAAAAGAGTTCAGAAGGGCATCCATGGAGAGGAATGTTCAGAAGGGCGTCCAGAGAGAGGAGAAGACAGAATCACGTCCACAAGAGGAGAGTACTGAAGGTTATCCAGAGAGCGGAGAAGACAGAAGGGCATCCAGAGTTAGGAGAGAACATAAGGGCATCCAGAGGGATGAAAGGACAGAAGTTCATGTAAAGAGGAGAGAACAAAAGAGCATCCAGAGAGAGGAGAGAAGCGAAAGACATCCAGAGAGAGAAGAAGACAGAAGGTCATGCAGAGAGAGGAGAGGACAGAAGGGAATCAAGAGAGAGGAGAGTATAGAAGGGCATCTAGATGGTGGAGAATACAGAAGGACATCCAGAGCGAGGAGAATACAGAAGGGCACCAAGAGAGAGGAGAGGACAGAAGGGCATTCAGAGATAGGAGGGAACAGAAGGGCTTCCAGAGAGAGGAGAGCACAAAAGCCCATCTGGAAAGAGGAGAAGGGAGTAGGCATCCAGATGGAGAAGAAGACAGACGGGAATCCTGAGAGAGTAGAGGACAGAAGGGCATCCAGAAAGATCAGAAGACAGAAGGGCATCTAGGGAGAGAAGTGAAGAGAAGGGCATCCAGAGAGAGAAGAAGACAAAAAGGGAATTTAGAGAAAGGAGAGAAATGAGGGCATCCAGAGAGAGGAGAAGACAGAAAAGAAGCTGAAGAGACGAGAGAACAGAAGGGCATAGGGAGAGAGAAGACAGAAGGGCATCCAGAGCGAGGAGAGGACAGAGGGCATCCAGAGAGGAGAAGACAGACGGGCATCGAGAGAGACTAGAGAACAGAAGGGAATAGGTAGAGAGGAGGAGACAGAAGGGCATCCAAAGAGAGGATAGGAAAGAAGGGCATCCAGAGAGAGGAGAGCACAGAAGGACATCCAGAGAGACAAGAGAACAAAAAGGCATCCAGAGAGAACAGAGGACAGAAGGGCATCTAGAGAGAGGAGAGAAGAGAAGGGCATCCAGAGAGAGGAGAAGACAAAAAGGGAATCCAGAGAGAGGAGAGAACAGAAGGGCATCCAAAGAGATGAGAGTGAAGAAGGGTATCCAGAGAGAGGAGAGGACAGAAGTGATCCAGAAAGAGGAGAGAACAGAAATCGATCCAGTGAGAGGAAAAGACAGAAGGGCATGTAGAGAGAGGAGAGAAAACAAGGGATTCCAGAGAGAGGAGAGATTAGAAGGGCATCCATGGAGAGGAAAGTTCAGAAGGGCATCCAGAGAGAGGAGAAGACAGAATCACATCCACATAGAGGAGAGTACTGAAGGGCATCCAGAAAGCAGAGAAGACAGAAGGGCATCCAGAGATAGGAGAGAACATAAGGACATCCAGAGAGATAAGAGGACAGAAGCCCATCTGGAAAGAGGAGAAGAGAATAGACATCCAGATGGAGAAGAGGAGAGACAGGCATCCTGAGAGAGTAGAGGAAAAAAGGGCATCCAGGATAGAAGAGAATAGAAGGGCTTCCAGAGAGAGGATAAGACAGAAGGACATTGGAGAGAGGAGGGAACAGAAGGGCACCCGGAGAAAGGAGGGAACAGAAGGGCATCCAGAGAGAGGAGAGGTCAGAATGGCCCCGAGTGAAAGGAGAGTACAGAACGGGATCTAGAGAGAAGAGAAGACAGAAGAATATCTATATTGAGAAGAAAATTGTCAGGCATCCAGAGAGAGGAGAAGACAGAAGGGCATCCAGAGAGAGGAGAGGAAAGAAGGGCATCCAGAGATAGGAGATCACAGAAGGACATCCAGAGAGACAAGAGAACAGAAAGGCTTCCAGAGATAATAGAGGACAGAAGGGCATCTAGAGAGAGGAGAGAAGAGAAGGCCATACAGAGAGAGGAGAAGGAAAAAAGGGAATCCAGAGAGAGGAGAGAACAGAAGGGCATCCAGGAAGATGAGAGTGAAGAAGGGTATCCAGAGATAGGAGAGGACAGAAGGGATCTAGAGAGAGGAGAGAACAGAAATCGATCCAGAGATAGGAAAAGACAGAAGGGCATGTAGAGAGAGGAGAGAAAAGAGGGAATTCCAGAGAGAGGAGTGATCAGAAGGGCATCCATGGAGAGGAAAGTTCAGAATGGCATCCAGAGAGAGGAGAAGACAGAATTGCATCCACAGAGAGGAGAGTACTGAAGGGCATCCAGAAAGCGGAGAAGACAGAAGGGCATCCAGAGATAGGAGAGAACATAAGAGCATGCAGAGAGATGAGAGGACAGAAGCCCATCTGGAAAGAGAAGAGAGTAGGCATCCAGATGGAGAAGAGGACAGATGGGCATCCTGAGAGAGTAGAGGACAGAATGGCATCCAGGATAGAGAGAACACAAGTATATCCAGAGAGAGGAGAGGACAGAAGGGCATCTAGAGTGAGCAGAGAACAAAAGTGCATGCAGAAACACGAGAAGACAGAAGGGCATTGGGAGATAGAAAAAGACAAAAGGGCATCCAGAGAGAGGAGAGGACGAAATGGCCTCCAGAGAGAAGAGAAGGCAGAAGGGCATCCAGAGAGAGGAGATTATATTAGGGCATGCAGAGAGAAAAGAAGACACAAGGGAAGTTACATGGAGCAGAGAATTGTAGGGCATCCAGAGAGAAGAGAAGACAGAAGGACATCTGAAGAGAGGAGAGAAGAGAAGGGCATCAGGAAAGAGTATAAGACAGAAGGGCATCCAGAGAGAGGAGATGAAAGAAGGGCATCCAGAGAGAGGAGAGGACAGAAGGGCATCCAGAGAGAGGAGAAGACAGAACAGAATCTAGAGAGAGGAAAGACAAGAAAGGCATCCAGAGAGTGGAGAAGACAGAAGGGCATCCAGAGAGAAGAGAGAGCAGAAGGGCATCCGGAGAGAGGAGAGAACAGAAGGGCATCCAGAGAGAGGAGAGAACAGAAGGGTATTCAAGGAGAGAAGATGACACAAGGGAATCCAGAGAGAGGAGAGAACAGAAGGGCCTCCAGAGAGAAGAGAGAGAAGAAGGGCATCCAGAGAGTGGCGAAGACAGAAGAATATCCAAAGAGAGAGAAGTGACGGGCATTCGGAGAGAGGAGAAGACAGAAGGGCATCCAGAGAAGAGAGGACAGAAGGGCATCTGGAAAAAGAAGAGAACAGATGGGCATCCAGAGATAGGAGAGAACGGAAGGGCATCCAATGAGAGAACATGACACAAGGGCATCCAGAGAGAGGTGAGAAAAGAAGGGCATCCAAAGAGCGAAGATGACACAAGGGCATCAAGTGCAAGGAAAGAACAAAAGGACATCCAAAAAGAGAAGATGGCACAAAGGCATCCAGAGAGAGGAGAGAACAGAAGGGCCTCCACAGGGAAGAGAGAGCATAAGGGCATCCAAAGAGAGGAAAGTGAAGAAGGGCATCCAGATAGTGGAGAGGACAGAAGGGATCCAGAGAGAGGAGAGAAAAGAAAGCCATCCAGAGAAAGGAGAAAACAGAAGGGCATACATGGAGAGAAGATGACAGAATGGCATCCAGAGATAGGAGAGAACAGAAAGGCATCCAGAGAGAGGAGAAGACAGAAACATATCCACAGAGAGAAAGGAACAGAAGGGCATCCAGAGAGCAGAGAAGACAGAAAAGCATCGGAATATAGAAGAAGACAGAAGGGCATCCAGAGAAAAAAGAGGACAGAATGGCCTCCAGAGAGAAGAGAGAGCAGAAGGGCATACAGAGAGAGGAGAGTGCTGAAGGGAATCCACAGAAAAGAGTTTAAAAAGGCCATACAGAGAGAGGACAAGTCAGAAGGGCATCTAGATAGAGGAGTGAACAGAAGGGCATCTAGAGAGAGGAGAGAACAGAAGGGCATCGAGAGAGTGGAGAAGACAGAAGGGCTTCCAGAGAGAGGAGAGAACAGAAAGGCATCAAGAGAGTGGAGAAGACAGAAGGGCTTCCAGAGAGAGGAGAGAACAGAAGGGCATCCGGAAAGAGGAGAAAAGAGAAGGCATCTAGACCTAGAACAGGACAGACAGGCATACTGAGAGATGAGAGGACAGAAGGGCAACCAGGGAGAAAAGTGAACAGAAAGGCATCCAGAGAGAGGAGAAGGCAGAACGGAATCCAAAGAGAGGAGAGAACAAAAGGGCATCCAGAGAGAGGAGAGAACAGCTGGGCATTCAGAGAGAGGATAGAACAGAAGTGTATCCAGAGAGAGGAGAGGAGAAAATGGCATCCAGAGAAAGGAGAGAACAGAAGGGCATCCAGAGAAAGGAGAAGACATAAGGGCATCCAGAGAGAGGAGAGGACAGAAGGGCATCCAGAGAGAGAAGACAGAAGGGAGTCCTGAGAGAGGAGAGGACAGAAGGGCATCCAGAGAGAGGAGAGAGCAGAAGGGCATACAGAGAGAGTAGAAGACAGAAGGGGATCCAGAGAGAGGAGAGAAGAGAAGGGCAACCAGAAGAAGGAGAATGCAGAAGGGAATCCCGAGAGAGGAGAGATCAGAAGGGCATTCAGAGAGAGGAGAAGACAGAAGGGCATCCAGAGAGGAGAGCACAGAAGGGCATCTCGGAAAAGAAAAGAACAGAAGGGCATCCAGAGAGATTGGAGAACAAAATAGAATCAAGCGAAAGGAGAGAGAAGAATGGCATCCAAAAAGAGGAGACGTCAGAAGAGCATCCAGAATGGGGAGAAAAAGGAAGGGCATCCAGAGAGAGGAGAGAGCAGAAGGGCATCCGGAGAGAGGAGAAAACAAAAGGGCATCCAGAGAGAGAAAGAACCGAAGGGCATACAGAGAGAAGAGAGAGCAGAAATGCATCCAGAGAGAGGAGAAAACAGAAGGGCATCCGCAGAGAGGAGAGAACAGAAGGGCATCCAGAAAGAGGAGAGAACAGAATGGCGTCCAGAAGGATGAGTAGACAGAAGGGAATCCAGAGATAGAGAAGAGACGGGAATTTGGAGAGTGGAGAAGACAGAAGGGCATCCAGAGAGGAGAGGACAGAAGGGCATCCGCAAAAGAGAAGAAAACAGAAGGGCATCAAGAGATAGGAGAGAACATAAGGGCATCCAAAAATAATAGAGGACACAAGGGCATCCAGAGAGAGGAGAGAACAGAAGGGCCTCCAGAGAGAAGAGAGAGCAGAAGGTCTTCCAGAGAGAGGACAGTGAAGAAGGGCATCCAGAGAGAGGATAGGGCAGAAGGGCATCACCAGAAAAGAGTAAGAATGTCCATACAGAGAGAGGAGAAGACAGAAGGGCATCTAGATAGAGGAGTGAACAGAAGGGCATCTAGAGAGAGTAGAGAACAGAAGGGCATCGGGAGAGTGGAGAAGACAGAAGGGCTTCCAGAGAGAGGAGAGAACAGAAGGGCATCCGGAAAGAGGAGAAAATAGAAGGCATCTAGACCTAGAAGAGGACAGACAGGCATCCTGAGAGATGAGAGGACAGAAGGGCATCCAGGGAGAGAAGACAACAAAAAGGCATTCAGAGAGAAGAGAAGGCAGAACGAAATCCAGAGAAAGGAGAGAACAGAGGTGCATCCAGAGAGAGGAGAGGACAAACTGGGATCCAGAGAAAGGAGAGAACTTAAGGGCATCCAGAGAAAGGAGAAGACAGAAGAGCATCCAGAGAGAGGAAAAGACAGAAGGGAATCCAGAGAGAGGAGAAGACAGCAGGGGATCCAGAGAGAGGAGAAGACAGAAGGGAATCCTGAGAGAGGAGAGAACAGAAGGGTATCCAGAGAGAGGATAGAGCAGAAGAGTATACAGAGATAGTAGAAGACAGAAGGGCATCCAGAGAGAGGAGAGAACAGAAGGGCATCCAGAGAGAGGAGAAAAGAGAAGAGCATCGGGAGAGATGAAAGAACATAAGTCCATCCAGAGAGAGGAGAATGTAGAAGTGCATCCAGATAGAGGAGAGAAGAGAAAGGCATCCAGAAAGAGGAGACAACGGAAGGGATTCCAGAAGGAGGAGAAGACAGAAGGGAATCCCTAGAGAGGAGAGATAAGAAGGGCATTCGGAGAGAGGAGAAGACAGAAGGGCATCCAGAGAGGAGAGGACAGAAGGGCACCCAGAGAGAGGAGAGAACAAAGGGCATCCAGAGAGAGGAGAGAGCAGAAGGGTATCCATAGAGAGGAGAGGACAAAAGGGCATCCAGCAAGAGGAGAGAACAGAAGGGCATCCAGTGAAAGTAGAAGACAGACTGGCATCCAGAGAGAGGAGAAGACAGAAGAGCATACAGAGAGAGGAGAGAACAGAAGGGCATCCAGAGAAAGAACAAGACAGAAGGGAAGCTGAATACACGAGAGAACAGAAGGGCATAGGGAGAGTGGAGAAGACAGAAGGGCATACAGAGAGAGGAGAGGACAGGAGGACATCCATAGAGGAGAGGTCAGAAGACCATCCGGAAAGAGAAGAGAACAAAAAAGCGCATCCAGAGAGAGGAGAGAACAGAAGGACATCCAGAGAGAGTAGAGAACAGAAGGGTATCCATAGAGAGGAGAGGACAAAAGGGCATCCACAGAGAGGATAGAACAGAAGGGCATCCAGAGAAAGGAGAAGACAGAAAAGCATCCAGAAAGAGAGAGGACATAAGACTTCCCGAGAGAAAAGAGAACAGAAGATCATCTAGAGAGATGAGAGAACATTAGAGAATCCAGAAAGAAGAGAGAACAAAAGCACATCCAGAGAGAGCAGAAGACTGAAGGACATCCACAGAGAGAAGAGGACTGAAGGACAGCCAGAGAGTGAAGATAGAAGGGCATCCAGAGAGAGGAGAGGACAGAATGGCATCTAGAGAGAAGAGAAGACAGAAGGATATCCAGAGTGAGGAGAAAATTGTCGGGCATCCAGAGAGAGGAGAAGACAGAACGGCATCCAAAATTAGGAGAGAAACCAAGGGCATCCAGAGAGAGGAGAGAGCAGAAGGGCAGCCAGAGAGATGAGAAGAGAGAAGTGCATCCAGAAGGAGGAGAAGACAGAAGGGAATCTCGATAGAGGAGAGAACAGAAGGGCATTCGGAGAGAGGAGAAAACAGAAGGGCATTCAGAGAGGAGAGGACAGAAGGGCATGCCGAAAGAGAAGAGAACAGAAAGGCATCCAGGGAGAGGAGATAACAGAAAGGAAGCCAGAGAGAGGAGAGAGCAGAAGGGCATCCAGAGGGAGGAGAAAACAGAAGAGGTTCCGGAGAGAGGAGAGAACAGAAGGGCATCCAGAGAGAGGAGAAGACAAAAGTGCATCCAGAGATAAAAGAGAACAGAAGGGCATCTCGAAAGAGGAGAGAACAGAAGGGCATCAAGAAGGAGGAGAAGACAGAAGGGAATCCAGAGTGAGGAGAGAAGAGAAGGGCATTCGGAGAGAGGAAAAGACAGAAGGGCATCCAGAGAGGAGAGGACCGAAGAGCATCCAGAAAGTGAAGAAACAGAAGACCATCCAGAGAGAATAGAGAACAGAAACGCATCTAGAGAGAGAAGAGGACACAAGGGCATCCAGAGAGAGGAGAGAACAGTAGGGCATCCAGAGAGAGTAGAGAACAGGAGTGAATCCATAGAGAGGAAAGTACAAAAGGGCATCCAGAGAGAGGAGAGAACAGAAGTACCTCCAGAGAGAAGAGAGAGAAGAAGAGCATCCTTAGAGAGGAAAGTGAAGAACGACTTCCAGAGAGGGGAGAGGACAGAAGGGATCCAGAGAGAGGAGAGAACAGAAAGCCATCCAGAGAGGAGAAGACAAAAGGGCATCCATGGAGAGAGGAGGTCAGAAGGGCATCCAGAGAGAGGAGAGAACAGAAGGGCATCCAGAGAGAGGAGAAGACAGAAACACATCCACAGAGAGAATGGAACAGAATGGCATCCAAAGAGCAGAGAAGACAGGAGGGCATAAGGAGATAGAATAAGACAGAAGGGCATTCAGAGAGGGGAGAGAACAGAATGGCCTCCAGAGAGAAAAGAGAGCAGAAGGGCATCCTTAGAGAGGAGAGGGCAGAAGGGCATGCACAGAAAAGAGTAAAAAAGGCATACAGAGAGAGAAGACAGAAGGGCATCTAGGTAGAGGAGAGAATAGAGGGGCATTGAGAGAGTGGAGAAGACAGAAGGGCTTCCAGAGAGAGGAGAGAACAGAAGGACATCCGAAAAGAGGAGAAAGAGAAGGCATCTAGACCAAGAACAGGACAGACAGGCATACTGAGAGATGAGAGGAGAGAAGTGCATCCAGGGAGAAAAGAGAACAGGAAGGCATCCAGAAAGAGGAGAAGGCAGAACGGAATCCAAAGAGAGGAGAGAACAGAAGGGCATGCAGAGAGAGTAGCTAGCATCAGGGCATTCAGAGAGAGGATAGAACAGAAGGGTATCCAGAGAGAGGAGAGAGAAGAAGGGCATCCAGAGAAAGGAGAGAACAAGAGGGGATCCAGAGAAAGGAGAAAACAGAAGAACATCCAGAGAGAGGAGAGGACAGAAGGGAATTCAGAGAGAGGAGAAGACAGAAGGGAATCCAGGGAGAGGAGAGAGCAGAAGGGCATACAGAGAAAGTAGAAGACAGAAGGGCATCTGGATAGAGGAGAGAACAGAAGGGCATCAAGAGAGAGGAGAGAGCAGAAGGGCATCCAGAGAGAGGAGAAAAGAGGGCATTCGGGGAGACGATAGAACAGAAGTGCATCCAGAAAGAGGAGAGAGCAGAAATGCATCCAGAAGGAGGAGAAGACAGAAGGAAATCCAGAGAGAGAGAGAGAAGAGACGGGCATTCGGAGAGAGGAGAAGACAGAAGAACATCCAGAGAGGAGAGGACAGAAGGGCATAGAGAAAGAGAAGAGAACAGAAGGGTATCCAGAGAGAGGAGAGAACAGAAGGGCAATCAGAGATAGAAGAAGCACAAGGGCATCCACAGAGAGGAGAGAACAGAAGGGCATCCAGAGAGAGAAGAGGACACAAGGGCAATCAGAGAGAGGAGAGAAAAGCAGTCCATTCAGAGATAGGATAGAAAGAAGGGTATCCAGAGAGAGGAGAGGAAAAAATGGCATCCAGAGAAAGGAGAGAACAGAAGGGGACCAGAGAAATGAGAAGACAGAAGGGCATCCAGAGAGAGAAGAGGACAGAAGGGCATCCAGAGAGAGGAGAAGACAGAAGGGAATACATAGAGAGAAGAGGACAGAAAAGGATCCAGAGAGAGGATAAGACAGAAGCAAATCCCGAGAGAGGAGAGTACAGAAGGGAATCCAGAGAGAGGATAGAGCAGAAGGGCATACAGATATAGTAGAAGACACATGGGCATCCAGATAGAGGAAAGAACAGAAGGGCATCAAGAGAGAGGAGAGAACAGAAGGGCATCCAGAGAGAGGAGAAAAGAGAAGGGCATCCGGAGAGACAAGAGAACAGAAGTGCATCCAGAGAGAGGAGGATGCAGAAGTGCATCCCGAGAGAGGAGAGAACAGAAAGGCTTTCAGAAAGAGGAGAGAACAGACAGGCATCGAGACAAAGGAGAAAACAGAAGGGAATCCTGAGAGAGGAGAGATCAGAAGGGCATTCAGAGATAGGAGAAGACAGAAGGGCATCCAGTGAGGAGAGGACAGAAGGGCATCCAGAGAGAAGAAAAGACAGAACAGAATCCATACAGAGGAGAGAACAGAAGGGCATCCAGAGAAAGGAGCAGACAGAAGTGCATTTGGAGAGAGAAGAAAAAAGAAGGACATCCGGAAAGAGGAGAGAATTGAAGGGCATCCTGAAGGAGGAGAAGACAGAAGAGAATCCATAGAGGGGAGAGAACAGAAGGCTATTCAGAGAGAAGAGATGACAGAAGGGCATCCAGAGAGGAGAGGACAGAAGAGCATCCGGAAAGAGAAGAGAACTAAAGGGCATCCAGAGAGAGGAGAGAACAGAAGGGCATCCAGAGAGAGGACAGAACAGAAGGGCATCCAGAGAGAGTAGAGAACAGAAGGGTATCCATAGAGAGGAGAGGACAAAAGGGCATCCAGAGAGAGGAGAGAACAGAAGGGCATCCAGAGAAATGAGAAAACAGAAAGGCATCCAGAGAGAGGAGAGGACATAAGGACATCCCGAGAGAAGAAAGAACAGAAGAACACTTACAGAGGTGAGAGAACATCAGAGAATCCAGAAAGAAGAGAGAACACAAGCACATCCAGAGAGAGCAGAAGACTGAATGACATCCAGCGAGAGAAGAGGACTGAAGGACATCCGGAAAGAGAAGAAGACGGAAGGGCATCCACAGAGAGGAGAGGAAAGAACGGCATTCACATAAAATAATACAGTAGGCCATACAAAGAGAGGAGAAGACAGAAGGGCATCTAAATACAGGAGAGAACAGAAGGGCATCCAGAGAAGGAGAAGACAGAATCAAGTCCAGAGAGAGGAGAGAACAGAAGGTCATTCGGAGAGAGTAGAGAACAAAAGGGCATCGAGAGAGAGGGGAAGACAGAAGGTCATCCAGAGAGAGGAGAGAACAGAAATGCATTCAGAGAGAAGAGAAGACAGAAGGGCATCCAGAGAGAGGAGAGAACAGAAATGCATTTAGAGAGAAGAGAAGACAGAAGGGCATCAAGAGAGAGGAGAGAACAGAAGGGCATCTAGAGATAGGAGAGAACAGAAGGGCATCCAGAGAGAGAAGAGGACAGAAGTGCATCCAGAGAGAGGAGAGAAAGAAGGGCATCCGGAGTGAGGAGACAGCAGAATGGCCTCCAGAAAGAGGAGAAGACTGAAGGGCATCCAGAAAAGGAGAGAACAGATGGGCTTTCACAGAGAGGAGAAACAGAACGTAAGCAGGAGATCGAGAAAACAGAAGGGCATAGGGAGAGAGAAGAAGACAGGACATCTAGAGAGAGGAGAGTACAGAAGGGCATCAAGAGGGAGGAGAAAACAGAAGAGCATCCAGAGAGAGGAGAGAACAGAAGGGCACCTTTAAATAGGAGAAGAGAGGAGGCATCCAGATGGAGGAGTGGACCGATGGGCATCCTGAGAGAGGAGAGGACAGAAGGGCATTCAGGGAGAGAAGAGAACAGAAGGTTGTCTAGAGAGAGGAGAGGACAGAATGGCCTCCAGAATGAAGAGAGAAAAGAAGGGCATCCAGTGAGAGGATAGGTCAGCAGGATATCCACAGAAAAGAGTAAAGAACGCCATACATATAGAGAGGAAGAATGAAGGGCACCTAGATAGAGCAGAGAACAGAAGGACATCTAGAGAGAGGAGAGAACAGAAGGGCATCCGGAGAGAGGAGAGAACAGAAGGGCATACTGAAAGAGGAGAGTACAGAGGGGCATCAAGAGAGAGGGGAAGACAGAAGGGAATCCAGAGAGAGGAGAGAACAGAAGGGCATCCAGAGAGAGGAGAGAGCAGAAAGGCATCCAGAGAGGAGAGAACAGAAGGGCATCCAGAAAGAGGAGAGTACATAAGGGCATCAAGAGAGAGAAGACAGAAGAGAATCCAGAGAGAGGAGAAAACAGAAGGGCATAGGGAGAGAGAAGAAGACAGAAGATCATCCAGAGAGAGGAGACAGAAGAAGGGCATTCCATGAGAGGAGAGAACAAAAGGTGTCCAGAGAGAGGAGAAGACAGAAGGGAATCCAAAGAGAGGAGAGGATAAAACGGCATCTAGAGGGAGGAGAAGACAGAAGGGAATACAGAGAAGAGAAGAGAAGACAGAAGGGAGATAGGAGAAGACAAAAGGGCTTCCAGAGAGAGGAGAGGACAGAATGGCCTCCAGAGAAAATTGAGAAAAGAAGGGCATCCAGATACAAGAAAGGTCAGAAAGGCATCCACATAAAAGTGTAAAGAAGGCCATACACAAAGAGGAGAAAGCAGAAGGATATGTAGAGAGAGGAGAGAACAGAAGGGTATCCGAGAAGGATAAGACAGGGCATCCAGAGAGAGGAGTGTAAAAAGACGGCATCCTGAGAGTGTAGAGGACAGAACGGATCCAGAGAGAGGAGAGAACAGAATGGAATCCAGAGAGAGGAGAGAGCAGAAGGAAATCCAAAAATCCAAAGAGAGGAGAAGACAGAAGGGCATAGGGAGAAAGGAGAAGACAGAAGGTCATCCATAGAGAGGAGGGGACAGAAGGGCATCCCAAAAGAGGAGAGCACAGAAGGGCATCCAGAGAGACAATAGAACAGAAAGGCATCCAGAGAGAATAGAGGACAGAAGGGCATCTAGAGAGAGGAGAGAAGAGAAGGGCATCCAGAGAGAGGAGGAGAAAAAAAGGGAATCCAGAGTGAGGAGAGAACAGAAGGGCATCTGTGGAGATGAGAGGACAGAAGGGCATCCAGATAGAGGAGAGGACAGAAGGGCATCCAGAGAGAGCATATGACAGAAGGACATCCAGAGAGAACAGAAGACAGAAGTGCATCCGGAGAGAGTAGAGAACAGAGAGGCAGCCAGAGAGAATAGAGGATAGAACAGCATCTAAGGAGAGAAGAGAAGAGAAGGGCATCCAGCGAAAGGAGAAGACAAAAAAAGAATCCAGAGAGAGGTGGGAAAAGAAGAACATAAAGATATAGGAGAATACAGAAGGGCATCTAGAGAAAGGAGAGGACTGAATCCAGAGAGAGGAGAGAACAGACAGCAATCCAGAGAGAGGAGAGAACAGAAGGGCATACAGACTGAGGAGAGAACAGAAGGGCATCCAGAAAGAGGAGAAGACAGAAGGGCATCTGGAGAGAGGAGAGAACAAAAGGGCATCCAGAAAAAGGAGAGAACAGAAGGGCATCCAAAGAGAGGAGAAGACAGAAGTAAATCCAGAGAGAGGAGAATACAGAAGGGCATCTGGAGAGAGGAGAGAACAAAAGGGCATTCAGAAAGAGGAGAGAGCAGAAGGGCATCCAAAGAGAGGAGAAGACAGAAGTAAATCCAGAGAGAGGAGTTGGCAGAATGGCCTACAGAGAGAAGAGAGAAAAGAAGGGCATCCAGAGAGAAGAGATGTCAGAAGCGCATCCACAGAAAAGAGTAAAAAAGGCCATACACAGAAAGGAGAAGACAGAAGGGCATCTAGATAGAGGAGAGAACAGAAAGGCATCTAGAGAGAGGAGAGAACAGAACGGCATCCAGAGAAGGAGAAGACAGAGCGAATCCAGAGAGAGGAGAGAACAGAAGGGCATCCAGAGAGAGGATAAAACAGAAGGGCGTCCAGAGAGAGGAGAGAACAGAAGGGTATCCGTAAATAGAAGAAGAGAAGAGGCATCCAGATGTAGAAGAGGACCTATGAGCATCCTGTGAGAGGAGAGGATAGAAGGGCATTCAGGGAGATAAGAGAACAGAAGGGCATCCAGAGAGCGGAGATGACAGAAGGGTATCCAGAGAGAGAATAGGACACAAGGGCTTTCAGAGAGAGGCGAGAACAGAAGGACATCCCGAGAAAGGAGAGAACAGAAGGGCAACCAGTGAGAGAAGAGGACACAAGGGCATCCAGAGAGAGAAGAGAACAGAAGGGCATCTAGAGAGAGGAGAGATCAGAAGGGCAACCAGAGAAAGGAGATGACATAAGGGCATCCAGAGATAGGAGAGGACAGAAGGACATCCCAAGAGAGGAGAGAACAGAAGCGCATCCAGAAAGATGAGAGAACAGGAGAGAATCCAGAAAGATGATAAAAAGAGGCCCATCCAGAGAGAGCCGAAGAGTGACGGACATCCAGATAGAGAAGAGGAGAACACAGAAGGGCAACTAGAAAGAGGAGAAGACAGAATTGTTTCCAGAGTGAGGAGAAAATTGTCGGGAATCCAGAGAGAGGAAAAGACAGAAAGGCATCAGGAGAGATGAGAGAACTGAAGGGCATAGGGATAAAGGAGAAGACAGAAGGACATCAAAAGAGAGAAGAGGACAGAAGGGCATCCAGAGAGAGGAGAGCACAGAAGGGCATCCAGAGAAACAAGAGAAGAGAGAAATATCCAGAGAGAATAGAGGACAGAAGTGCATCTAGAGAGAGGAGAGAAGAGAAGGGCATCCAGGGAGAGGAGAAGACAAAAAGGGAATCCAGAGAGAGGAGAGAAGAGAAAAGCATCAAGAGAAAGGAGAAGACACAAGGGAATCTAGAGAAAGGAGAGAAAAGAATGGCATCCAGAAAGAGGAGAAGACAGAAACACATTCACAGAGAGGAGAGAACAGAAGGTCATCAGGAGAGCAGAGAATATAGAAGGGCTTCCAGGGAGAGTAGAGAATACAATGATATCCACAGAGCGGGGAAGACAGAAAAACATCCAGAGAGAGGAGAGAACATAAGGGCATCCAGAGAAAATAGGGGACAGAAGGGCATGTAGAGAGAGCAGAGAACAGAAGGGTATCCAGAAAGAGGAGAAGACAGAAGGGCATCAGGAGATAGGAGAAGACAGAAGGGCATCCAGAGAGAGGAGAGGACAGAATGGCCTCCAGAGAGAAGAGAGAGCAGCAGGGAATTCAGAGAGAGGAGAGCTCAGAAGGGCATCAACAGAAAAGAGTAAAGAAAGCCATACAGACAGAGGAGAAGACAGAAGGGCATCTAGATAGAGGAAAGAACAGAAGGGCATCTAGAGAGAGGAGAGAACAGAAGGGCATCCAGAGAGCGGAGATGACAGAAGGGTATCCAGAGAGAGAAGAGGACATAAGG